>NW_022318230.1:0-3653 GCF_002776525.5 Piliocolobus tephrosceles
ACAGACTGGCAAACTGGATAAAGAGTCAAGACCCATCAGTCTGCTGTATTCAGGAGACCCATCTCACATGCAGAGACATACATAGGCTCAAAATAAAGGGATGGAGGAAGATCTACCAAGCAAATGGAGAACAAAAAAAAAAAAAAAAAAGCAGGGGTTGCAATACTAGTCTCTGATAAAACAGACTTTAAATCATCAAAGATCAAAAGAGACAAAGAAGGCCATTACATAATGGTAAAGGGATCAATTCAACAGGAAGAGCTAACTATCCTAAATATATATGCACCCAATACAGGAGCACCCAGATTCATAAAGCAAGTCCTTAGAGACTTACAAAGAGACTTAGACTCCCATACAATAATAATGGGAGACTTCAACACTCCACTGTCAACATTAGACAGATCAACGAGACAGAAAGTTAACAAGGATATCCAGGATTTGAACTCGTCTCTGCACCAAGTGGACCTAATAGACATCTATAGAACTCTCCACCCCAAATCAACAGAATATACATTCTTCTCAGCACCACATCGCACTTATTCCAAAATTGACTACATAATTGTAAGTAAAGCACTCCTCAGCAAATGTAAAAGAACAGAAATTATAACAAACTGTCTTTCAGACCACAGTACAATCAAACCAGAACTCAGGACTAAGAAACTCAATCAAAACCGCTCAACTACATGGAAACTGAACAACCTGCTCCTGAATGACTACTGGGTACATAACGAAATGAAGGCAGAAATAAAGATGTTCTTTGAAACCAATGAGAACAAAGATACAACATACCAGAATCTCTGGGACACATTTAAAGCAGTGTGTAGAGGGACATTTATAGCACTAAATGCCCACAAGAGAAAGCAGGAAAGATCTAAACTTGACACCCTAACATCACAATTAAAAGAACTAGAGAGGCAAGAGCAAACACATTCGAAAGCTGGCAGAAGGCAAGAAATAACTAAGATCAGAGCAGAACTGAAGGAGATAGAGACACAAAAAACCCTCCAAAAAATCAATGAATCCAGGAGTTGGTTTTTTGAAAAGATCAACAAAATTGACAGACCGCTAGCAAGACTAATAAAGAAGAAAAGAGAGAGGAATCAAACAGACGCAATAAAAAATGATAAAGGGGATATCACCACCGACTCCACAGAAATGCAAACTACCATCAGAGAATACTATAAACACGTCTACGCAAATCAACTAGAAAATCTAGAAGAAATGGATAATTTCCTGGACACTTACACTCTTCCAAGACTAAACCAGGAAGAAGTTGAATCCGTAAATAGACCAACAGCAGGCTCTGAAATTGAGGCAATAATCAATAGCCTACCAACCAAAAAAAGTCCAGGACCAGATGGATTCACAGCTGAATTCTACCAGAGGTACAAGGAAGAGCTGGTACCATTCCTTCTGAAACCATTCCAATCAATAGAAAAAGAGGGAATCCTCCCTAACTCATTTTATGAGGCCAACATCATCCTGATACCAAAGCCTGGCAGAGACACAACAAAAAAAGAGAATTTCAGACCAATATCCCTGATGAACATTGATGCAAAAATCCTCAATAAAATACTGGCAAACCGGATTCAGCAGCACATTAAAAAGCTTATCCACCATGATCAAGTGGGATTTATCCCTGGGATGCAAGGCTGGTTCAACATTCACAAATCAATATACGTAATCCAGCATCTAAACAGAACCAAAGACAAGAACCACATGATTATCTCAATAGATGCAGAAAAGGCTTTTGACAAAATTCAACAGCCCTTCATGCTAAAAACGCTCAATAAATTCGGTATTGATGAAACGTACCTCAAAGTAATAAGAGTTATTTATGACAAACCCACAGCTAATATCACAATGAATGGGCAAAAAGTGGAAAAATTCCCTTTGAAAACTGGCACAAGACAGGGATGCCCTCTCTCACCACTCCTATTCAACATAGTGTTGGAAGTTCTGGCTAGGGCAATCAGGCAAGAGAAAGAAATCAAGGGTATTCAGTTAGGAAAAGAAGAAGTCAAATTGTCCCTGTTTGCAGATGACATGATTGTATATTTAGAAAACCACATCATCTCAGCCCAAAATCTCCTTCAGCTGATAAGCAACTTCAGCAAAGTCTCAGGATACAAAATTAATGTGCAAAAATCACAAGTATTCTTATACAACAGTAACAGACAAACGGAGAGCCAAATCATGAATGAACTTCCATTCACAATTGCTTCAAAGAGAATAAAATACCTAGGAACCCAACTTACAAGGGATGTAAAGGACCTCTTCAAGGAGAACTACAAACCACTGCCCAGTGAAATAAAAGAGGACACAAACAAATGGAAGAACATACCATGCTCATGGATAGGAAGAATCAATATCGTGAAAATGGCCACAATGCCAAAGGTTATTTATAGATTCAATGCCATCCCCATCAAGCTACCAATGACTTTCTTCACAGAATTGGAAGAAACTGCTTTCAAGTTCATATGGAACCAAAAAAGACTCCGCATTGCCAAGACAATCCTAAGCCAAAAGAACAAAGCTGGAGGCATCACTATACCTGACTTCAAACTATACTACAAGGCTACAGTAACCAAAACAGCATGGTACTGGTACCAAAACAGAGATATAGACCAATGGAACAGAACAGAGTCCTCAGAAATAATACCACACATCTACAGCCATCTGATCTTTGACAAACCTGACAAAAACAAGAAATGGGGAAAGGATTCCCTATTTAATAAATGGTGCTGGGAAAATTGGGTAGCCATAAGTAGAAAGCTGAAACTGGATCCTTTCCTTACTCCTCATATGAAAATTAATTCAAGATGGATTAGAGACTTAAGTGTTAGACCTAATACCATAAAAACCCTAGAAGAAAACCTAGGTAGTACCATTCAGGACATAGGCATGGGCAAGGGCTTCATGTCTAAAACACCAAAAGCAACGGCAGCAAAAGCCAAAATTGACAAATGGGATCTAATTAAACTAAAGAGCTTCTGCACAGCAAAAGAAACTACCATCAGAGTGAACAGGCAATCTACAGAATGGGAGAAAATTTTTGCAATCTACTCATCTGACAAAGGGCTGATATCTAGAACCTACAAAGAACTCAAACAAATTTACAAGAAAAAAACAAACAACCCCATCAAAAAGTGGGCAAAGGATATGAACAGACATTTCTCAAAAGAAGACATTCATACAGCCAACAGACACATGAAAAAATGCTCATCATCACTCGCCATCAGAGAAATGCAAATCAAAACCACAATGAGATACCATCTCACACCAGTTAGAATGGCAATCATTAAAAAGTTAGGAAACAACAGGTGCTGGAGAGGATGTGGAGAAATAGGAACACTTTTACACTGTTGGTGGGACTGTAAACTAGTTCAACCATTATGGAAAACAGTGTGGCAATTCCTTAAGGATCTAGAACTAGATGTACCATATGACCCAGCCATCCCACTACTGGGTATATACCCAAAGGATTATAAATCATGCTGCTATGAAGACACATACACACGTATGTTTATTGCGGCACTATTCACAATAGCAAAGACTTGGAATCAACCCAAATGTCCATCAGTGACAGACTGGATTAAGAAAATGTGGCACATATACACCATGGAATACTATGCAGCCATAAAAAAGGATGA
>NW_022318231.1:0-3702 GCF_002776525.5 Piliocolobus tephrosceles
AAAGCTGAAACTGGATCCTTTCCTTACTCCTTATACGAAAATTAATTTGAGATGGATTAGAGACATAAATGTTAAACCTAAAACCATAAAAACCCTAGAAGAAACCTAGGTAATACCATTCAGGACATAGGCATGGGCAAGGACTTCATGTCTAAAACACCAAAAGCAACGGGAACAAAAGCCAAAACTGACAAATGAGATCTAATTAAAGAGCTTCTGCACAGCTAAAGAAACTACCATCAGAGTGAACAGGCAACCTACAAAATGGGAGAACATTTTTGCAATCTGCTCATCTGACAAAGAGCTAATATCCAGAACCTATAAAGAACTCAATCAAATTTACAAGAAAAAAACAAACAACCCCATCAAAAAGTGGGCAAAGGATATGAACACACACTTCTCAAAAGAAGACATTCATATAGCCAACAGACACATGAAAAAATGCTCATCATCACTCACCATCAGAGAAATGCAAATCAAAACCACAATGAGATACCATCTCACACCACTTAGAATGGCAATCATTAAAAAATCAGGAAACAAGAGGTGCTGGAGAGGATGTGGAGAAATAAGAACACTTTTACACTGTTAGTGGGACTGTAAACTAGTTCAACCATTGTGGAAAACAGTGTGGCGATTCCTCAAGGATCTAGACCTAGAAATACCATTTGACCCAGCCATCCCATTACTGGGTATATACCTAAAGGATTATAAGTCATGCTGCTATAAAGACACATGCACACGTATGTTTATTGCAGCACTATTCACAATAGCAAAGACTTGGAACCAACCCAAATGTCCATCAGTGACAGACTGGATTAAGAAAATGTGACATATATACACCATGGGAATACTATACAGCCATGAAAAAGGATGAGTTCGTGTCCTTTGTAGGGACATGGATGCAGCTTGAAACCATCATTCTCAGCAAACTATCACAAGAACAGAAAACCAAATACCACATGTTCTCACTCATAGGTGGGAACTGAACAGTGAGATCATTTGGACACAGGAAGGGGATCATCACACACCAGGAGGAATAGTATTAGGAGATATGTAATGTAAATGACAAGTTAATGGTTGCAGCACACCAACATGGCACATGTATACATATGTAACAAAACTCCACGTTGTGTAAATGTACCCTAGAACTTAAAGTATAAAAAACAAAAAAAGAGTCAAGACCCATTTCATGTGCAGAGACACACATAGGTTCAAAATAAAGGGATTGAGGAAGATCTACCAAGCAAATGGAAAACCAAAAAAAGCAGGGGTTGCAATCCTAGTCTCTGATAAAACAGACTTTAAACCAACAAAGATCAAAAGAGACAAAGAAGGCCATTACATAATGGTAAAGGTATCAATGCAACAAGAAGAACTAACTATCCTTAATATATATGCACCCAATACAGGAGCACCCAGATTCATAAAGCAAGCCCTTAGGGACCTACAAAGAGACTTAGACTCCCACACAATAATAATGAGAGAATTTAACACCACACCGTCAAGATTAGACAGATCAACGACACAGAAAGTTAACAAGAATATCCAAGTCTTGAACTCAGCTCTGCACCAAGAGGACCTAATAGACATCTACAGAACTTTCCACCACAAATCAACAGAATATACACTCTCAGCACCACATCACACTTATTCCAAAATTGACCACATAGTTGGAAGTAAAGCACTCCTCAGCCTATGTAAAAGCGCAGAAATCATAACAAACTATCTCTCAGACCACAGTGCAATCAAATTAGAACTCAGAATTAAGAAACTCATTCAAAACCACTCAACTACATGAAAACTGAGCAACCTGCTCCTGAATGATTACTGGGTAAATAATGAAATGAAGGCAGAAATAAAGATGTTCTTTGAAACCAATGAGAACAAACACACAACCTACCAGAATTTCTGGGACACATTAAAGGAGTGTGTGGAGGGAAATTTATAACATTAAATGCCCACAAGAGAAATCAGGAAAGATCTGAAATTCATACCTTAACATCACAATTAAAAGAACTAGAGAAGCAAGAACAAACACAATCAAAAGCTAGCATAAAGCAGGAAATAACTTAGACCAGAGCAGAACTGAAATAGACAGAGACACAAAAACCCTTCAAAAAATCAATAAATTCAGGAACTGGTTTTTTGAAAAGATCAACAAAAGAGATAAATGGCTAGCAAGACATTAGAAGAAAAGAGAGAAGAATCAAATAGATGCTATAAAAAATGATAAAGGGGATATCACCACTGATTCCACAGAAATACAAACTACCATCAGCGAATAGTGTAAAAACCTCTTAACAAATAAACTAGAAAATCTAAAAGAAATGGATAAATTCCTGTACATATATGCCCTCCCAAGACTAAAACAGGAAGAAGTCGAATCCCTGAATAGACCAATAACAGGCTCTGAAATTGAGTCAAGAATTAATAGCCTACCAACCAAAAAAGTTCCAGGACCTGACGGATTCACAGTCTAATTCTACCAGAGGTACAAAGAGGAGCTGGTACCATTCCTTCTGAAACTATTCCAATCAATAGAAAAAGAGGGCATCCTCCCCAACTCATTTTATGAGGCCAGCATCATCCTGATACCAAAGCCTGGCAGAGACACAACAAAAAAAGAGAATTTTAGACCAATATTCCTGATGAACATTGATGTGAAAATCCTCAAATTCTGGCAAACTGCATCCAGCAGCACATCAAAAAGCTTATCCACCACGATTAAGCCGACTTCATCCCTGAGATGCAAGGCTGGTTCAACATATGCAAATCAATAAACGTAATCCATCATATAAACAGAACCAAAGACAGAAACCGCATGATTATCTCAATAGATGCAGAAAAGGCCTTTGACAAAATTCAACAGCCCTTCATGCTAAAATCTCTCAATAAACCAGGTATTGATGGGACATATCTCAAAATAATAAGAGCTATTTATGATAGACCCATAGCCAATATCATACTGAATGGGCAAAAACTGGAAACATTCCCTTTGAAAACTGGCACAAGACAGGGATGCCCTCTCTCACCACTCCTGTTCAACATAGTGTTGGAACTTCTGGCCAGGGCAAACAGGCAGGAGAAAGAAACAAAGGATATTCAGTTAGGAAAAGAAGAAGTCAAATTGTCCCTGTTTGCAGATGACATGATTGTATATTTAGAAAACCCCATCATCTCAGCCCAAAATCTCCTTAAGCTGATAAGCAACTTCAGCAAAGTCTCAGGATACAAAATCGATGTGCAAAAATCACAAGCATTCTTATACACCAATAACAGGCAAACACAGAGCCAAATCATGAGTGAACTCCCATTTACAATTGCTTCAGAGGGAATAAAATACCTAGGAATCCAACTTACAAGGGATGTAAAGGACCTCTTCAAGGAGAACTACAAACCACTGCTCAATGAAATAAAAGAGGACACAAACAAATGGAAGAACATTCCATGCTCATGGATAGGAAGAATCAGTATCGTGAAAATGGCCATACTGTCCAAGGTAATTTACAGATTCAATGCCATCCCCATGAAGCTACCAGTGACTTTCTTCACAGAATTGGAAAAAACTGCTTTAAAGTTCATATGGAACCAAAAAAGAGCCTGCATTGCCAAGAAAATCCTAAGCCAAAACAACAAAGCTGGAGGCATCACACTACCTGACTTCAAACTATACTACAAGGCTACAGTAACCAAAACAGC
>NW_022318233.1:0-3702 GCF_002776525.5 Piliocolobus tephrosceles
GCTGTTTTGGTTACTGTAGCCTTGTAGTATAGTTTGAAGTCAGGTAGTGTGATGCCTCCAGCTTTGTTGTTTTGGCTTAGGATTTTCTTGGCAATGCAGGCTCTTTTTTGGTTCCATATGAACTTTAAAGCAGTTTTTTCCAATTCTGTGAAGAAAGTCACTGGTAGCTTCATGGGGATGGCATTGAATCTGTAAATTACCTTGGACAGTATGGCCATTTTCACGATACTGATTCTTCCTATCCATGAGCATGGAATGTTCTTCCATTTGTTTGTGTCCTCTTTTATTTCATTGAGCAGTGGTTTGTAGTTCTCCTTGAAGAGGTCCTTTACATCCCTTGTAAGTTGGATTCCTAGGTATTTTATTCCCTCTGAAGCAATTGTAAATGGGAGTTCACTCATGATTTGGCTCTGTGTTTGCCTGTTATTGGTGTATAAGAATGCTTGTGATTTTTGCACATCGATTTTGTATCCTGAGACTTTGCTGAAGTTGCTTATCAGCTTAAGGAGATTTTGGGCTGAGATGATGGGGTTTTCTAAATATACAATCATGTCATCTGCAAACAGGGACAATTTGACTTCTTCTTTTCCTAACTGAATATCCTTTGTTTCTTTCTCCTGCCTGTTTGCCCTGGCCAGAAGTTCCAACACTATGTTGAACAGGAGTGGTGAGAGAGGGCATCCCTGTCTTGTGCCAGTTTTCAAAGGGAATGTTTCCAGTTTTTGCCCATTCAGTATGATATTGGCTATGGGTCTATCATAAATAGCTCTTATTATTTTGAGATATGTCCCATCAATACCTGGTTTATTGAGAGATTTTAGCATGAAGGGCTGTTGAATTTTGTCAAAGGCCTTTTCTGCATCTATTGAGATAATCATGCGGTTTCTGTCTTTGGTTCTGTTTATATGATGGATTACGTTTATTGATTTGCATATGTTGAACCAGCCTTGCATCTCAGGGATGAAGTCGGCTTAATCGTGGTGGATAAGCTTTTTGATGTGCTGCTGGATGCAGTTTGCCAGAATTTGAGGATTTTCACATCAATGTTCATCAGGAATATTGGTCTAAAATTCTCTTTTTTTGTTGTGTCTCTGCCAGGCTTTGGTATCAGGATGATGCTGGCCTCATAAAATGAGTTGGGGAGGATGCCCTCTTTTTCTATTGATTGGAATAGTTTCAGAAGGAATGGTACCAGCTCCTCTTTGTACCTCTGGTAGAATTAGACTGTGAATCCGTCAGGTCCTGGAACTTTTTTGGTTGGTAGGCTATTAATTCTTGACTCAATTTCAGAGCCTGTTATTGGTCTATTCAGGGATTCGACTTCTTCCTGTTTTAGTCTTGGGAGGGCATATATGTACAGGAATTTATCCATTTCTTTTAGATTTTCTAGTTTATTTGTTAAGAGGTTTTTACACTATTCGCTGATGGTAGTTTGTATTTCTGTGGAATCAGTGGTGATATCCCCTTTATCATTTTTTATAGCATCTATTTGATTCTTCTCTCTTTTCTTCTAATGTCTTGCTAGCCATTTATCTCTTTTGTTGATCTTTTCAAAAAACCAGTTCCTGAATTTATTGATTTTTTGAAGGGTTTTTGTGTCTCTGTCTATTTCAGTTCTGCTCTGGTCTAAGTTATTTCCTGCTTTATGCTAGCTTTTGATTGTGTTTGTTCTTGCTTCTCTAGTTCTTTTAATTGTGATGTTAAGGTATGAATTTCAGATCTTTCCTGATTTCTCTTGTGGGCATTTAATGTTATAAATTTCCCTCCACACACTCCTTTAATGTGTCCCAGAAATTCTGGTAGGTTGTGTGTTTGTTCTCATTGGTTTCAAAGAACATCTTTATTTCTGCCTTCATTTCATTATTTACCCAGTAATCATTCAGGAGCAGGTTGCTCAGTTTTCATGTAGTTGAGTGGTTTTGAATGAGTTTCTTAATTCTGAGTTCTAATTTGATTGCACTGTGGTCTGAGAGATAGTTTGTTATGATTTCTGCGCTTTTACATAGGCTGAGGAGTGCTTTACTTCCAACTATGTGGTCAATTTTGGAATAAGTGTGATGTGGTGCTGAGAGTGTATATTCTGTTGATTTGTGGTGGAAAGTTCTGTAGATGTCTATTAGGTCCTCTTGGTGCAGAGCTGAGTTCAAGACTTGGATATTCTTGTTAACTTTCTGTGTCGTTGATCTGTCTAATCTTGACGGTGTGGTGTTAAATTCTCTCATTATTATTGTGTGGGAGTCTAAGTCTCTTTGTAGGTCCCTAAGGGCTTGCTTTATGAATCTGGGTGCTCCTGTATTGGGTGCATATATATTAAGGATAGTTAGTTCTTCTTGTTGCATTGATACCTTTACCATTATGTAATGGCCTTCTTTGTCTCTTTTGATCTTTGTTGGTTTAAAGTCTGTTTTATCAGAGACTAGGATTGCAACCCCTGCTTTTTTTGGTTTTCCATTTGCTTGGTAGATCTTCCTCAATCCCTTTATTTTGAACCTATGTGTGTCTCTGCACATGAAATGGGTCTTGACTCTTTTTTTGTTTTTTATACTTTAAGTTCTAGGGTACATTTACACAACGTGGAGTTTTGTTACATATGTATACATGTGCCATGTTGGTGTGCTGCAACCATTAACTTGTCATTTACATTACATATCTCCTAATACTATTCCTCCTGGTGTGTGATGATCCCCTTCCTGTGTCCAAATGATCTCACTGTTCAGTTCCCACCTATGAGTGAGAACATGTGGTATTTGGTTTTCTGTTCTTGTGATAGTTTGCTGAGAATGATGGTTTCAAGCTGCATCCATGTCCCTACAAAGGACACGAACTCATCCTTTTTCATGGCTGTATAGTATTCCCATGGTGTATATATGTCACATTTTCTTAATCCAGTCTGTCACTGATGGACATTTGGGTTGGTTCCAAGTCTTTGCTATTGTGAATAGTGCTGCAATAAACATACGTGTGCATGTGTCTTTATAGCAGCATGACTTATAATCCTTTAGGTATATACCCAGTAATGGGATGGCTGGGTCAAATGGTATTTCTAGGTCTAGATCCTTGAGGAATCGCCACACTGTTTTCCACAATGGTTGAACTAGTTTACAGTCCCACTAACAGTGTAAAAGTGTTCTTATTTCTCCACATCCTCTCCAGCACCTCTTGTTTCCTGATTTTTTAATGATTGCCATTCTAAGTGGTGTGAGATGGTATCTCATTGTGGTTTTGATTTGCATTTCTCTGATGGTGAGTGATGATGAGCATTTTTTCATGTGTCTGTTGGCTATATGAATGTCTTCTTTTGAGAAGTGTGTGTTCATATCCTTTGCCCACTTTTTGATGGGGTTGTTTGTTTTTTTCTTGTAAATTTGATTGAGTTCTTTATAGGTTCTGGATATTAGCTCTTTGTCAGATGAGCAGATTGCAAAAATGTTCTCCCATTTTGTAGGTTGCCTGTTCACTCTGATGGTAGTTTCTTTAGCTGTGCAGAAGCTCTTTAATTAGATCTCATTTGTCAGTTTTGGCTTTTGTTCCCGTTGCTTTTGGTGTTTTAGACATGAAGTCCTTGCCCATGCCTATGTCCTGAATGGTATTACCTAGGTTTCTTCTAGGGTTTTTATGGTTTTAGGTTTAACATTTATGTCTCTAATCCATCTCAAATTAATTTTCGTATAAGGAGTAAGGAAAGGATCCAGTTTCAGCTTT
>NW_022318234.1:0-144 GCF_002776525.5 Piliocolobus tephrosceles
CATGGACGCAGCTGGAAACCATCATTCTTAGCAAACTATCACAAGAACAGAAAACCAAACACCGCATGTTCTCACTCATAGGTGGGAACTGAACAATGAGTTCACTTGGACTTGGGAAGGGGAACATCACACACTGGGGCCTAT
>NW_022318234.1:244-9697 GCF_002776525.5 Piliocolobus tephrosceles
AGTTGATGGGTGCAGCACACCAACATGGCACAAGTATACATATGTAACAAACCTGCACATTATGCACATGTACCCTAGAACTTAAAGTATAATAAAAAAAAAAAGAAAAAAGAAAATGCAAGGCCCTTTGTTCAAAAAGCAAGAAAAAATGTGCCATTAAAGGCACTTTTTCCTTTATTCCGTGGTCTCTCCCTTAACTTGTCACGATGCTTCTTTATTTGCTATTTAAAGTCATTCTAAGAGAAGAAAAAAATGACATTTTAAATTATCAGTGTGAATTTTTACTGTTCATATTTATATTTTGTACTATAAAAGCATTTAATCAGTATGCAGGATTATTAAAATTAGACAATACATACTTCATAGCTTATGCACACAGGCCTTTTGTTCTTATCAGAACAGTGGAAATGCTACAAAATTCAAAAAAATACGCAATTCTTTTTATTTTATTTTGCCCTATCTTTTCATTTCCTTCTGTTATTTTCAAAGAAAGTGATTAGCTAATATAAGGACGTAACATAAGGAAGATATGATAGAGTTCCTTGACTGTTTGTTTCTTAGAAACACCACTGCCTTCTTTCTATATGAGAAGCAAGATCTGGGTCAAATGCAAAGTGATGCCTTCTTGGGGCTGTCGGTCATTGATGTCATACACTTACTTTGTACTTGCTTTGCGTCTCACTGAAGTCCCACTCGTTGTGGGTGCACTTGAAATTCTGTGATCCTGTGATGTTACAATAGTGAACACGCATATTGCAAGTATCTCCTCAGCTCATGCATAGACTCTTATCCGATTAGACTTCATGTACTAAACACAAGTTCAAAGATAGAACTATTACAAGTTTCAAGATGGCAACAACAAAGCGTTAAACCAAGCTCAGGGCCCTTCTGAATGTTGGGCCCTGCATGACCACACCGGACATATCTGAGGAAGCCAACTGTAGTTGAATATTTTCATCAAGTCACAAGAGGCTGGTGGGAGGGCTCTCCAATGGGGAACTGATCTTCCAGATTTAACAGGCCCCAAACAAGTTCGTACTCTCTTTTAATAAATTCTTTATAGCTATTTCAACCTGTCATTGGAATTTCTGACCATGACTGTGCTGTGCTTAGGAAGCTACTGAGCATCAAAGCCCTGGCCTAAGAACAGCCTTGATGAAATAGTAACTGTGTGAATAGAAAGAAGACCTGAGGCCAGAGTTCAGGGGGCTAGGCTGATAAACTTTATAACTGCTATTTATGCAGCTTCTGCTATGTGCTTCTAGTATTTACCTTACAAACATCTCATTTAATCCTGACAACAGCTAGAAGGCAAGTATAACTAATACCTGCTTTATAAATGAAAAAACTAGGATTAACATCTTGCAAAATTTTTCCCACAGTCACCCAGACAGTGACATAGCTAAGATTCAGTTTCATGTCTGTCCGATTCCAAAACCTATGCTCTTATTTATTATTTACGTATTTATTTTTGAGACAGGGTCTCATTCTGTCACCCAGGCTAGAGTGCAGTGGTGCAGTCTCGGCTCACTGCAACTTCCACCTCCTGAGCTCAAGAGATCCTCCCAGCTCAGCCTCCCAAGTAGCTGGAACTACAGGCACACGCCACCACACCTGGCTAACTTTTTATCTTTTTACTTTTTGTAAAAGGTTTTTGCCATATTGCCCAGGCTGATCTTGAACTCCTGGGCTCAAGCAATCCACCCACCTTGGCCTCCCAAAGTGCTAGGATTACAGGCATGGGCCAACATGCCCAGCCCAAAACCTGTGTTCTTTCCATATAACAAGCTTTCTCCATTGCCAAGGATCAGCATCTGAATAAACAAGGCCAATGCTGTATTGAGATGGTTGCGTGGGAGAAGAGCCACAAAGAAGAGAAGTTGCTTATGGTGGACATCAAGACATTCTCTTTCCTCATCTCTAGCTGTTGCCCTTATTTATCACATTCAGGTTGGTATAGGTAGTACACTCAGAAAATTGTGAAATATTCCAGTAGATTCTTTTTCTTCTTCCCCTTTTTGAGCTAGGATTTCCCTCTGTTGCTCAGGCTGGAGTACAGTGGTACAATCTAAGCTCACTGCAGCCTCAACCTCTCAGGCTCAAGAAATCCTTCTGCCTCAGCCTCCCAATTAGCTGGGCCTACAGGCACGCATCACCATACCTGCCTACTTTTTGTATCTTTTGTAGACACACGGTCTCACTATATCTCATTATACCGCCCAGGCTCTTCTCAAATTCCTGGGCTCAAGCGATCCTCCTGCCTATACCTCCCAAAGTGCTGGGATTACAGGCATGAGCCACCATGCTTGCCCTCCAATAGATTCTTAATAAACCTTTTTATACTGCTCTAGAATATTTAAACCACAAAAAACAAATTCACAAAGTAGTGATGTATGCTATTACATGGATGAGCCTCAGAAACATTACACTCAGTGAAAGAAGCCATATACAAAAGGGAACAAATTATATGAATTCATTTCTGTGTTCAGAAAAGGCAACTCTATAGAGAAAAAAGGTCAACTGGTAAGCAGTTAGTAGCCTGGGTTGTTGGTGGAAATTGAGAGTGACTGCAAATGGATGCCAGGTTTCTTTCTGAGGTGGTGAAAATGTTCTAAAATTAGATGATGGTGATAAAACGAGTGAATAATATCATTAAATATTGTACCTCAATAGAGCTGTTAAATATATAGGTAGCCACCCAGGGTTTTTAATAAGCATCCATTAGCATAAGTAAAGACAACTGGTAGAAAGGCTGAAGTGCAGAAAGTGACTAGAACTTTGAAAAAGCAACAGATTTTGGTGTCATGTGGACAAAGGTTTCGAATATATTGAGTGTGATTTTTCACACCAGCCTAGTGAGGTGGACATTGTGGTCCCCATTTTTTTTTTTTTTTTTCTTTTTTGAGACAGAGTCGCGCTCTGTCGCCCAGGCTAGAGTGCAGTGGTGAGATCTGGGCTCACTGCAAGCTCCACCTCCCGGGTTCATGCCATTCTCCTGCCTCAGCCTCCCTAGTAGCTGGAATTACAGGCACCTGCCACTACGCCTGGCTAATTTTTTGTATTTTTAGTAGAGACGGGGTTTCACTGTATTAGCCAGAATGGTCTCAATCTCCTGACCTCATGATCCGCCCGTCTCAGCCTCCCAAAGTGCTGGGATTACAGACATGAGCCACCGCACCTGGCCTGTGGTCCCCATTTTAAGGATGAAGAAACTTAAGCTCAAGTTTAATAATTTGCTCAGGGTCACCCAGCTGGTGAGTGGCAGAGCCCTGAGTTTTTCTGGTAACAGTGCCTGTGCTCCTTCACCTCTCCATTGTGACAGAACATTGCCTGTAAGACATTCCCTCAGGAAAATCCAATATTAATATTTAAGAAATTAAATCTTTGTTTTGCCCAGATTTCACTGCCAACACTTTCTCTTCATCTGTATCAACTCTTTCTCCCCATTTAGCATAGTACATTTTGTGGCCGTAGCATCCTGCTTGTCAGCATACAAAATTCCCTCCAGGAACTCCTGAGAGCCTCTGCCCACTCTCCAAACTGACTGACAGAGCCCAGGAGCTGCTCCAAGCCCACCCAGTGATCATGAGATTACTGTGGTTAATTCCACACTGCCTATTTAAATACGCCCTCCAAGAACCTTTAGTTTTTATCTCTCTGTGTTATAAATGGTACAGTGGTTATTTATAAACTTCAGAACTCTAAGTTTCCATTTTCTGTCACCAAAATAGGCCCCTAGTAATTACTCTTGAGAGGTAACCATTAAACCGTGGCCCCTGCTGCTGCTACAGCTGGCTGTAGGAAGATCTTGCATCTAGATTCCTGTTCAGATACCTGTGACTGTTGAATGTCTTTGTTGAAATGTTTAGGTTCATGCTCAGACAGCTCTCTACCACTTTTGGCTTTTGGCTTATGAGGTGCTTGAAAGTAAAGTATGCAGTTTCTTTGAACTTCAGTTTTTCTCATCTATAAAATGAGGATAAAAATACCTCCCTGAAAGAATATTATCTGTGTTTTTTTCCCTATTGATTCAAAGGTTAAATAAGGTAATATTTACAAAGTATCTGGTGTGATACTGTGTTACAGTAATCATCCAATGAAGGGGTGGCCTGCCCCTCCACACCTGTGGGTGCTTCTCGCTAGGTGGGACGAGAGACTTGAGAAAAGGAAATAATACACAGAGACAAAGTATAGAGAAAGAAAAGCGGGACCCAGGGGACCAGTGCTGTGTTTTCAGAGGACCCACACTGGCACCGGCCTCTGAGTTCCCTTAGTATTTATTGAGAATTATCTTTATCATTAAAAGGATAAGGGAGTGGCTGGACAATAGGATTATTGTAGGGAGGAAATCGGCAGTAAGACATATGAACAAATCCTTGTAACATGAATAAGTTTAAAGGAAAATGCTGTGCCTTGAGATGCATATGCAAACATCTCCATAAACCTTTTAGCAGTATTGCTCCAGCAAGTCCCACCTTATTCCTAAATGTGTTTTCTCCTTACTCAGTAAACAAGACACACAATGGGTATTACCCGGAGATGTTCCAATCTCAGGGAGGGGCAGGATTTTTAACCATCAAGCCTCTTTCAGGTACTTGTTTAACAAAGACACATCCTGCACAGCCCAATATCCTTTTAACCTTAAATCACCTTCGCACATGTCTCTTGCAAGGACAAAGTTGGGGGTAGGGTCACAGATTAACAGCATCTCAAATACAGAAATAAATGGAGTCTCTTATGTCTACTTCCTTCTATATAGACACAGTAACAAGCTGATCTCTTTCTTTTCCCCACAATCCAATATATGGTAACTATTATTGAGATAAGGGTAAGGATCTCCTTCAGTTGAGAAAAAGGCATATCTACCACATTCTACGTACTGAAACCAACCACAAACGACCAAAAAACAAAACAAAAAAAAAAAACAAAAAAAGAAACTCCATCCTCAGTGAAACTTTTGAAAACCCACATTCCCCGACTTATAAACTCTGGAGAGCAGCTTCTAACCACGGTGAAATTAAAATTCAAATCAAACCAAGGGAAGAAATGAGGTGGCAGGAAACACAGGCTCCAATACACTTCTATAGGAAAAGCTCCAAGTTTTCCAAAAGTAAGGGGCAAAGTTCTGAAGCTCCAAACCGGTAAACTCATACTCAGAAGACAAGGTGTTGAGAGTATGGAGACTGAAGGAACATCCTCAAGTCCCGCAGAACACTCAAAAAAGCAGGGACATACGGTCTGAATGAGACACTTTGCAGACTTGAGGAGAGATGGTACACGATACTGGCTCTGCAGATGTGAACATTATTTGCTGAAGAGAAGTACTTGCTAAATCACCACAGGAGGAAATATTCTGAAGCAAAATACCTAGGTCCAAGCTGTCTGCTGCCTCAGCTCACACACCAGCTTGTCCCACAAGCTGCTCTTCAGTCAATAGAGAGCTGGGAAAGTGTGGCCCTTGTTGAGAGATAAGCCGTAATCAGACTGTCACTAGCATGGGATTCAGGCATGTAGACAGAATGAAAAAGTGTAGGCAGTAAAAGAGTATAGGCAGAAGAAGCACAACGCCACCCAGCCACGCGGAAAAAATCAGACAACCTCTTCTCCATGACATCAGAGAAATTTTAAAAATAAAGTCTCTTTTTCATGTAATGACACTTTGGGCTTGAGAAAATGTAGCAGAAACAGAAGAATATTGAGGGTAAATTAATAAAGTTCAAAAACCAGAAGAGGAAAATCAGCCTTATTAAAATCAGAAAACAAAAAATGAATAAAAATTGCTGAAAATATATAATGAAAGATGGATTTGATAAAACTAAACAAAATAAAATAGGAAAGAACAAAGGTTTAAATTATTACAGAGAAAATAATTGATATGAGTGACAGATAAAAGATCTCCAATATTCCCATAAGTGGTATTCTGAAGCCAACAGAATAAATGCAAATGAAAAATATTTAAAGATATAATAGAAGAAAGCATCCAGAAAACTGGTACAGAATTAGCAACATGACATATTTAGATAAAGTTACTATACTTCAGAGATTTTTAAAAAAAGAATTTAGTGGACTTTGAGAGGCCAAGGTGGATAGATCACCTAAGGTCATGAGCTCAAGACCAGCCTGGCCAACATGGCGAAACCCCGTCTCTACTACAAATACAAAATTAGCAGGGTGCATTGGCACACGCCTGCAATCCCAGCTACTCGGCAGGCTGAGGCAGGAATATCACTTGAACCTCGGAGGTAGAGGTTGCAGTGAGCTGAGATGGTGCCACTGCACTCCAGCCTGGGTGACAGAGACTCCATTTCAAAAAAAAAAAAAATTGAAGAATTTGGTGGACAACCAGAAAAACGTCAAGTTATGTGGAGGAGAGGAAAAAGCTGTCTTCAAACTCATAGCTGCGTTCAACATTAGAAGACAATAGTCTAATGTTTAAAGACCCTCAAGAGAAGAAAGATTAACCCAAGAATTTTAAATCCAGATATATTTCAGGAATAAAGCAAAGACATACTTTCTAATGTGCAAGAACTCCATGACTGTGGCACTTTAAGACAAAACATGACTTAAAACCTATGATGAGTATTGAATTCAATTAAATATAACACTTAAATCAGGAAATTATGAGAATTATGGGGTTATAGAACACAGCGTAAATATTATAAACCCGGAAAATATAGAAAGTATACTATTAGTAATAAAAATCAGGAGGTGGAGGATATGAAAACATATGGGACAAAGTAATAGCAGGCAGATTCCTTTCTTTTTTAATAGGAAATAAGTAGATATTGTCAAATCAAGAAAGATAGCTATAAGAATACCAGAGTTACAAGGTTAACCACTGCAATACTAAGAACAAACCATAATTCCTTCAAAACATGAGCAGTGCTGTACACTCTTTAAAAATACAAAGGATTGAAAGAAAATAAAACATTTAAAAGCAAAAGTTTGATAACATGAATTAGATAACAGAGTTAATACCAACCACCTTTGTCTTATGAATGTGGAAATATGATAATTTTATCAAAGAAATAGATTTGTAATCTAAAAACAAAACCCAAGCATATATTATATGCAAGAAATAATTCTAAAACAAAGTAGCCTAAGACATGATAAAATGGTGACAAAAGCATACAGCCATGCAAACAAATGAGAACAAGAATCATGACATTAATATCAAACAAGTCTAATTCAGCTAAAACAATAAAGTATTAAATCACACCCAAAACAATAAAGTATTAAATCATACCCAAAACACTACTCTATAATTATAGAGAGTACAACCTGCAACAAATACTGGCTATGAATTTTTATGCATCAGATCTTGTACTTTAAAATTTTATAAATCAGTGAAAAATAAGTATTACATGAGGTTATAGAAGATTTATTTAACATATTCAATAACTGGCTATAATAAATATATGTGAAACACCCTATCCTGAAGATGAAGAATACATCTTCTTTTATTTTTAAAGGTCCATGAAATACTTATCCAAAAAAAAAGAGTGGAAGAAAGACCATATTAGGTCACAAAGAAAATCTCAATAAATTCCAGAAAGTAGTAAATTCCAGAAACTACATATATCACGTTGTTGTATTAAAATGCAATAAATGGTAAAATGTCACTATTAATAGCAAAACCAGAAAAAGAAAAATCTACCATCTAGATATTTTTAAATGTTTTAAAAATTCCTGCATTAAAGAAATCAAAACTGAAATAGTAAACTATGTACAACATATTGTAATGAAAAGAATATATCAGAACCATTGGTCTATATCTCTGTTTTGGTACCAGTACCATGCTGTTTTGGTTACTGTAACCTTGTAGTATAGTTTGAAGTCAGGTAGTGTGACGCCTCCGGCTTTGTCCTTTTGACTTAGGATTGTCTTGGCAATGCGGGCTCTTTTTTGGTTCCATATGAACTTTAAAGCAGTTTTTTCCAATTCGGTGAAGAAACTCATTGGTAGCTTGATGGGGATGGCATTGAATCTATAAATAACCTTGGGCAGTATGGCCATTTTCACGATATTGATTCTTCCTATCCATGAGCATGGTATGTTCTTCCATTTGTTTGTGTCCTCTTTGATTTCACTGAGCAGTGGTTTGTAGTTCTCCTTGAAGAGGTCCTTTACATCCCTTGTAAGTTGGATTCCTAGGTATTTTATTCTCTTTGAAGCAATTGTGAATGGAAATTCATTCCTGATTTGGCTCTCTGCTTGTCTGTTACTGGTGTATAAGAATGCTTGTGATTTTTGCACATTAATTTTGTATCCTGAGACTTTGCTGAAGTTGCTTATCAGCTTAAGAAGATTTTGGGCTGAGACGATGGGGTTTTCTAAATACACAATCATGTCATCTGCAAACAGGGACAATTTGACTTCTTCTTTTCCTAACTGAATACCCTTGATTTCTTTCTCTTGCCTGATTGCCCTAGCCAGAACTTCCAACACTATGTTGAATAGGAGTGGTGAGAGAGGGCATCCCTGTCTTGTGCCAGTTTTCAAAGGGAATTTTTCCAGTTTTTGCCCATTCAGTATGATATTGGCTGTGGGTTTGTCATAAATAGCTCTTATTATTTTGAGGTACGTTCCATCAATACCGAATTTGTTGAGCGTTTTTAGCATGAAGGAACAGAACGGAGCCCTCAGAAATAATGCCACACATCTACAACCATCTGATCTTTGACAAACCTGACAAAAACAAGAAATGGGGAAAGGATTCCCTATTTAATAAATGGTGCTGGGAAAATTGGCTAGCCATAAGTAGAAAGCTGAAACTGGATCCTTTCCTTACTCCTTATACGAAGATTAATTCAAGATGGATTAGAGACTTAAATGTTAGACCTAATACCATAAAAACCATAGAAGAAAATCTAGGTAGTACCATTCAGGACATAGGCATGGGCAAGGACTTCATGTCTAAAACACCAAAAGCAACGGCAGCAAAAGCCAAAATTGACAAATGGGATCTAATTAAACTAAAGAGCTTCTGCACAGCAAAAGAAACTACCATCAGAGTGAACAGGCAACCTACAGAATGGGAGAAAATTTTTGCAATCTACTCATCTGACAAAGGGCTAATTTCCAGAATCTACAAAGAACTCAAACAAATATACAAGAAAAAAACAAACAACCCCATCCAAAAGTGGGGAAAGGATATGAACAGACATTTCTCAAAAGAAGACATTCATACAGCCAACAGACACATGAAAAAATGCTCATCATCACTGGCCATCAGAGAAATGCAAATCAAAACCACAATGAGATACCATCTCACACCAGTTAGAATGGCAATCATTAAAAAATCAGGAAACAATAGGTGTTGGAGAGGATGTGGAGAAATAGGAACACTTTTACACTGTTGGTGGGATTGTAAACTAGTTCAACCATTATGGAAAACAGTATGGCGATTCCTCAAGGATCTAGAACTAGATGTACCATATGACCCAGCCATCC
>NW_022318235.1:0-9453 GCF_002776525.5 Piliocolobus tephrosceles
GGATGGCTGGGTCATATGGTACATCTAGTTCTAGATCCTTGAGGAATCGCCATACTGTTTTCCATAATGGTTGAACTAGTTTACAATCCCACCAACAGTGTAAAAGTGTTCCTATTTCTCCACATCCTCTCCAACACCTATTGTTTCCTGATTTTTTAATGATTGCCATTCTAACTGGTGTGAGATGGTATCTCATTGTGGTTTTGATTTGCATTTCTCTGATGGCCAGTGATGATGAGCATTTTTTCATGTGTCTGTTGGCTGTATGAATGTCTTCTTTTGAGAAATGTCTGTTCATATCCTTTCCCCACTTTTGGATGGGGTTGTTTGTTTTTTTCTTGTATATTTGTTTGAGTTCTTTGTAGATTCTGGAAATTAGCCCTTTGTCAGATGAGTAGATTGCAAAAATTTTCTCCCATTCTGTAGGTTGCCTGTTCACTCTGATGGTAGTTTCTTTTGCTGTGCAGAAGCTCTTTAGTTTAATTAGATCCCATTTGTCAATTTTGGCTTTTGCTGCCGTTGCTTTTGGTGTTTTAGACATGAAGTCCTTGCCCATGCCTATGTCCTGAATGGTACTACCTAGATTTTCTTCTATGGTTTTTATGGTATTAGGTCTAACATTTAAGTCTCTAATCCATCTTGAATTAATCTTCGTATAAGGAGTAAGGAAAGGATCCAGTTTCAGCTTTCTACTTATGGCTAGCCAATTTTCCCAGCACCATTTATTAAATAGGGAATCCTTTCCCCATTTCTTGTTTTTGTCAGGTTTGTCAAAGATCAGATGGTTGTAGATGTGTGGCATTATTTCTGAGGGCTCCGTTCTGTTCCTTCATGCTAAAAACGCTCAACAAATTCGGTATTGATGGAACGTACCTCAAAATAATAAGAGCTATTTATGACAAACCCACAGCCAATATCATACTGAATGGGCAAAAACTGGAAAAATTCCCTTTGAAAACTGGCACAAGACAGGGATGCCCTCTCTCACCACTCCTATTCAACATAGTGTTGGAAGTTCTGGCTAGGGCAATCAGGCAAGAGAAAGAAATCAAGGGTATTCAGTTAGGAAAAGAAGAAGTCAAATTGTCCCTGTTTGCAGATGACATGATTGTGTATTTAGAAAACCCCATCGTCTCAGCCCAAAATCTTCTTAAGCTGATAAGCAACTTCAGCAAAGTCTCAGGATACAAAATTAATGTGCAAAAATCACAAGCATTCTTATACACCAGTAACAGACAAGCAGAGAGCCAAATCAGGAATGAATTTCCATTCACAATTGCTTCAAAGAGAATAAAATACCTAGGAATCCAACTTACAAGGGATGTAAAGGACCTCTTCAAGGAGAACTACAAACCACTGCTCAGTGAAATCAAAGAGGACACAAACAAATGGAAGAACATACCATGCTCATGGATAGGAAGAATCAATATCGTGAAAATGGCCATACTGCCCAAGGTTATTTATAGATTCAATGCCATCCCCATCAAGCTACCAATGAGTTTCTTCACCGAATTGGAAAAAACTGCTTTAAAGTTCATATGGAACCAAAAAAGAGCCCGCATTGCCAAGACAATCCTAAGTCAAAAGGACAAAGCCGGAGGCGTCACACTACCTGACTTCAAACTATACTACAAGGTTACAGTAACCAAAACAGCATGGTACTGGTACCAAAACAGAGATATAGACCAATGGTTCTGATATATTCTTTTCATTACAATATGTTGTACATAGTTTACTATTTCAGTTTTGATTTCTTTAATGCAGGAATTTTTAAAACATTTAAAAATATCTAGATGGTAGATTTTTCTTTTTCTGGTTTTGCTATTAATAGTGACATTTTACCATTTATTGCATTTTAATACAACAACGTGATATATGTAGTTTCTGGAATTTACTACTTTCTGGAATTTATTGAGATTTTCTTTGTGACCTAATATGGTCTTTCTTCCACTCTTTTTTTTTGGATAAGTATTTCATGGACCTTTAAAAATAAAAGAAGATGTATTCTTCATCTTCAGGATAGGGTGTTTCACATATATTTATTATAGCCAGTTATTGAATATGTTAAATAAATCTTCTATAACCTCATGTAATACTTATTTTTCACTGATTTATAAAATTTTAAAGTACAAGATCTGATGCATAAAAATTCATAGCCAGTATTTGTTGCAGGTTGTACTCTCTATAATTATAGAGTAGTGTTTTGGGTATGATTTAATACTTTATTGTTTTGGGTGTGATTTAATACTTTATTGTTTTAGCTGAATTAGACTTGTTTGATATTAATGTCATGATTCTTGTTCTCATTTGTTTGCATGGCTGTATGCTTTTGTCACCATTTTATCATGTCTTAGGCTACTTTGTTTTAGAATTATTTCTTGCATATAATATATGCTTGGGTTTTGTTTTTAGATTACAAATCTATTTCTTTGATAAAATTATCATATTTCCACATTCATAAGACAAAGGTGGTTGGTATTAACTCTGTTATCTAATTCATGTTATCAAACTTTTGCTTTTAAATGTTTTATTTTCTTTCAATCCTTTGTATTTTTAAAGAGTGTACAGCACTGCTCATGTTTTGAAGGAATTATGGTTTGTTCTTAGTATTGCAGTGGTTAACCTTGTAACTCTGGTATTCTTATAGCTATCTTTCTTGATTTGACAATATCTACTTATTTCCTATTAAAAAAGAAAGGAATCTGCCTGCTATTACTTTGTCCCATATGTTTTCATATCCTCCACCTCCTGATTTTTATTACTAATAGTATACTTTCTATATTTTCCGGGTTTATAATATTTACGCTGTGTTCTATAACCCCATAATTCTCATAATTTCCTGATTTAAGTGTTATATTTAATTGAATTCAATACTCATCATAGGTTTTAAGTCATGTTTTGTCTTAAAGTGCCACAGTCATGGAGTTCTTGCACATTAGAAAGTATGTCTTTGCTTTATTCCTGAAATATATCTGGATTTAAAATTCTTGGGTTAATCTTTCTTCTCTTGAGGGTCTTTAAACATTAGACTATTGTCTTCTAATGTTGAACGCAGCTATGAGTTTGAAGACAGCTTTTTCCTCTCCTCCACATAACTTGACGTTTTTCTGGTTGTCCACCAAATTCTTCAATTTTTTTTTTTTTTGAAATGGAGTCTCTGTCACCCAGGCTGGAGTGCAGTGGCACCATCTCAGCTCACTGCAACCTCTACCTCCGAGGTTCAAGTGATATTCCTGCCTCAGCCTGCCGAGTAGCTGGGATTGCAGGCGTGTGCCAATGCACCCTGCTAATTTTGTATTTGTAGTAGAGACGGGGTTTCGCCATGTTGGCCAGGCTGGTCTTGAGCTCATGACCTTAGGTGATCTATCCACCTTGGCCTCTCAAAGTCCACTAAATTCTTTTTTTAAAAATCTCTGAAGTATAGTAACTTTATCTAAATATGTCATGTTGCTAATTCTGTACCAGTTTTCTGGATGCTTTCTTCTATTATATCTTTAAATATTTTTCATTTGCATTTATTCTGTTGGCTTCAGAATACCACTTATGGGAATATTGGAGATCTTTTATCTGTCACTCATATCAATTATTTTCTCTGTAATAATTTAAACCTTTGTTCTTTCCTATTTTATTTTGTTTAGTTTTATCAAATCCATCTTTCATTATATATTTTCAGCAATTTTTATTCATTTTTTGTTTTCTGATTTTAATAAGGCTGATTTTCCTCTTCTGGTTTTTGAACTTTATTAATTTACCCTCAATATTCTTCTGTTTCTGCTACATTTTCTCAAGCCCAAAGTGTCATTACATGAAAAAGAGACTTTATTTTTAAAATTTCTCTGATGTCATGGAGAAGAGGTTGTCTGATTTTTTCCGCGTGGCTGGGTGGCGTTGTGCTTCTTCTGCCTATACTCTTTTACTGCCTACACTTTTTCATTCTGTCTACATGCCTGAATCCCATGCTAGTGACAGTCTGATTACGGCTTATCTCTCAACAAGGGCCACACTTTCCCAGCTCTCTATTGACTGAAGAGCAGCTTGTGGGACAAGCTGGTGTGTGAGCTGAGGCAGCAGACAGCTTGGACCTAGGTATTTTGCTTCAGAATATTTCCTCCTGTGGTGATTTAGCAAGTACTTCTCTTCAGCAAATAATGTTCACATCTGCAGAGCCAGTATCGTGTACCATCTCTCCTCAAGTCTGCAAAGTGTCTCATTCAGACCGTATGTCCCTGCTTTTTTGAGTGTTCTGCGGGACTTGAGGATGTTCCTTCAGTCTCCATACTCTCAACACCTTGTCTTCTGAGTATGAGTTTACCGGTTTGGAGCTTCAGAACTTTGCCCCTTACTTTTGGAAAACTTGGAGCTTTTCCTATAGAAGTGTATTGGAGCCTGTGTTTCCTGCCACCTCATTTCTTCCCTTGGTTTGATTTGAATTTTAATTTCACCGTGGTTAGAAGCTGCTCTCCAGAGTTTATAAGTCGGGGAATGTGGGTTTTCAAAAGTTTCACTGAGGATGGAGTTTCTTTTTTTGTTTTTTTTTTTTGTTTTGTTTTTTGGTCGTTTGTGGTTGGTTTCAGTACGTAGAATGTGGTAGATATGCCTTTTTCTCAACTGAAGGAGATCCTTACCCTTATCTCAATAATAGTTACCATATATTGGATTGTGGGGAAAAGAAAGAGATCAGCTTGTTACTGTGTCTATATAGAAGGAAGTAGACATAAGAGACTCCATTTATTTCTGTATTTGAGATGCTGTTAATCTGTGACCCTACCCCCAACTTTGTCCTTGCAAGAGACATGTGCGAAGGTGATTTAAGGTTAAAAGGATATTGGGCTGTGCAGGATGTGTCTTTGTTAAACAAGTACCTGAAAGAGGCTTGATGGTTAAAAATCCTGCCCCTCCCTGAGATTGGAACATCTCCGGGTAATACCCATTGTGTGTCTTGTTTACTGAGTAAGGAGAAAACACATTTAGGAATAAGGTGGGACTTGCTGGAGCAATACTGCTAAAAGGTTTATGGAGATGTTTGCATATGCATCTCAAGGCACAGCATTTTCCTTTAAACTTATTCATGTTACAAGGATTTGTTCATATGTCTTACTGCCGATTTCCTCCCTACAATAATCCTATTGTCCAGCCACTCCCTTATCCTTTTAATGATAAAGATAATTCTCAATAAATACTAAGGGAACTCAGAGGCCGGTGCCAGTGTGGGTCCTCTGAAAACACAGCACTGGTCCCCTGGGTCCCGCTTTTCTTTCTCTATACTTTGTCTCTGTGTATTATTTCCTTTTCTCAAGTCTCTCGTCCCACCTAGCGAGAAGCACCCACAGGTGTGGAGGGGCAGGCCACCCCTTCATTGGATGATTACTGTAACACAGTATCACACCAGATACTTTGTAAATATTACCTTATTTAACCTTTGAATCAATAGGGAAAAAAACACAGATAATATTCTTTCAGGGAGGTATTTTTATCCTCATTTTATAGATGAGAAAAACTGAAGTTCAAAGAAACTGCATACTTTACTTTCAAGCACCTCATAAGCCAAAAGCCAAAAGTGGTAGAGAGCTGTCTGAGCATGAACCTAAACATTTCAACAAAGACATTCAACAGTCACAGGTATCTGAACAGGAATCTAGATGCAAGATCTTCCTACAGCCAGCTGTAGCAGCAGCAGGGGCCACGGTTTAATGGTTACCTCTCAAGAGTAATTACTAGGGGCCTATTTTGGTGACAGAAAATGGAAACTTAGAGTTCTGAAGTTTATAAATAACCACTGTACCATTTATAACACAGAGAGATAAAAACTAAAGGTTCTTGGAGGGCGTATTTAAATAGGCAGTGTGGAATTAACCACAGTAATCTCATGATCACTGGGTGGGCTTGGAGCAGCTCCTGGGCTCTGTCAGTCAGTTTGGAGAGTGGGCAGAGGCTCTCAGGAGTTCCTGGAGGGAATTTTGTATGCTGACAAGCAGGATGCTACGGCCACAAAATGTACTATGCTAAATGGGGAGAAAGAGTTGATACAGATGAAGAGAAAGTGTTGGCAGTGAAATCTGGGCAAAACAAAGATTTAATTTCTTAAATATTAATATTGGATTTTCCTGAGGGAATGTCTTACAGGCAATGTTCTGTCACAATGGAGAGGTGAAGGAGCACAGGCACTGTTACCAGAAAAACTCAGGGCTCTGCCACTCACCAGCTGGGTGACCCTGAGCAAATTATTAAACTTGAGCTTAAGTTTCTTCATCCTTAAAATGGGGACCACAGGCCAGGTGCGGTGGCTCATGTCTGTAATCCCAGCACTTTGGGAGGCTGAGACGGGCGGATCATGAGGTCAGGAGATTGAGACCATTCTGGCTAATACAGTGAAACCCCGTCTCTACTAAAAATACAAAAAATTAGCCAGGCGTAGTGGCAGGTGCCTGTAATTCCAGCTACTAGGGAGGCTGAGGCAGGAGAATGGCATGAACCCGGGAGGTGGAGCTTGCAGTGAGCCCAGATCTCACCACTGCACTCTAGCCTGGGCGACAGAGCGCGACTCTGTCTCAAAAAAGAAAAAAAAAAAAAAAAATGGGGACCACAATGTCCACCTCACTAGGCTGGTGTGAAAAATCACACTCAATATATTCGAAACCTTTGTCCACATGACACCAAAATCTGTTGCTTTTTCAAAGTTCTAGTCACTTTCTGCACTTCAGCCTTTCTACCAGTTGTCTTTACTTATGCTAATGGATGCTTATTAAAAACCCTGGGTGGCTACCTATATATTTAACAGCTCTATTGAGGTACAATATTTAATGATATTATTCACTCGTTTTATCACCATCATCTAATTTTAGAACATTTTCACCACCTCAGAAAGAAACCTGGCATCCATTTGCAGTCACTCTCAATTTCCACCAACAACCCAGGCTACTAACTGCTTACCAGTTGACCTTTTTTCTCTATAGAGTTGCCTTTTCTGAACACAGAAATGAATTCATATAATTTGTTCCCTTTTGTATATGGCTTCTTTCACTGAGTGTAATGTTTCTGAGGCTCATCCATGTAATAGCATACATCACTACTTTGTGAATTTGTTTTTTGTGGTTTAAATATTCTAGAGCAGTATAAAAAGGTTTATTAAGAATCTATTGGAGGGCAAGCATGGTGGCTCATGCCTGTAATCCCAGCACTTTGGGAGGTATAGGCAGGAGGATCGCTTGAGCCCAGGAATTTGAGAAGAGCCTGGGCGGTATAATGAGATATAGTGAGACCGTGTGTCTACAAAAGATACAAAAAGTAGGCAGGTATGGTGATGCGTGCCTGTAGGCCCAGCTAATTGGGAGGCTGAGGCAGAAGGATTTCTTGAGCCTGAGAGGTTGAGGCTGCAGTGAGCTTAGATTGTACCACTGTACTCCAGCCTGAGCAACAGAGGGAAATCCTAGCTCAAAAAGGGGAAGAAGAAAAAGAATCTACTGGAATATTTCACAATTTTCTGAGTGTACTACCTATACCAACCTGAATGTGATAAATAAGGGCAACAGCTAGAGATGAGGAAAGAGAATGTCTTGATGTCCACCATAAGCAACTTCTCTTCTTTGTGGCTCTTCTCCCACGCAACCATCTCAATACAGCATTGGCCTTGTTTATTCAGATGCTGATCCTTGGCAATGGAGAAAGCTTGTTATATGGAAAGAACACAGGTTTTGGGCTGGGCATGTTGGCCCATGCCTGTAATCCTAGCACTTTGGGAGGCCAAGGTGGGTGGATTGCTTGAGCCCAGGAGTTCAAGATCAGCCTGGGCAATATGGCAAAAACCTTTTACAAAAAGTAAAAAGATAAAAAGTTAGCCAGGTGTGGTGGCGTGTGCCTGTAGTTCCAGCTACTTGGGAGGCTGAGCTGGGAGGATCTCTTGAGCTCAGGAGGTGGAAGTTGCAGTGAGCCGAGACTGCACCACTGCACTCTAGCCTGGGTGACAGAATGAGACCCTGTCTCAAAAATAAATACGTAAATAATAAATAAGAGCATAGGTTTTGGAATCGGACAGACATGAAACTGAATCTTAGCTATGTCACTGTCTGGGTGACTGTGGGAAAAATTTTGCAAGATGTTAATCCTAGTTTTTTCATTTATAAAGCAGGTATTAGTTATACTTGCCTTCTAGCTGTTGTCAGGATTAAATGAGATGTTTGTAAGGTAAATACTAGAAGCACATAGCAGAAGCTGCATAAATAGCAGTTATAAAGTTTATCAGCCTAGCCCCCTGAACTCTGGCCTCAGGTCTTCTTTCTATTCACACAGTTACTATTTCATCAAGGCTGTTCTTAGGCCAGGGCTTTGATGCTCAGTAGCTTCCTAAGCACAGCACAGTCATGGTCAGAAATTCCAATGACAGGTTGAAATAGCTATAAAGAATTTATTAAAAGAGAGTACGAACTTGTTTGGGGCCTGTTAAATCTGGAAGATCAGTTCCCCATTGGAGAGCCCTCCCACCAGCCTCTTGTGACTTGATGAAAATATTCAACTACAGTTGGCTTCCTCAGATATGTCCGGTGTGGTCATGCAGGGCCCAACATTCAGAAGGGCCCTGAGCTTGGTTTAACGCTTTGTTGTTGCCATCTTGAAACTTGTAATAGTTCTATCTTTGAACTTGTGTTTAGTACATGAAGTCTAATCGGATAAGAGTCTATGCATGAGCTGAGGAGATACTTGCAATATGCGTGTTCACTATTGTAACATCACAGGATCACAGAATTTCAAGTGCACCCACAACGAGTGGGACTTCAGTGAGACGCAAAGCAAGTACAAAGTAAGTGTATGACATCAATGACCGACAGCCCCAAGAAGGCATCACTTTGCATTTGACCCAGATCTTGCTTCTCATATAGAAAGAAGGCAGTGGTGTTTCTAAGAAACAAACAGTCAAGGAACTCTATCATATCTTCCTTATGTTACGTCCTTATATTAGCTAATCACTTTCTTTGAAAATAACAGAAGGAAATGAAAAGATAGGGCAAAATAAAATAAAAAGAATTGCGTATTTTTTTGAATTTTGTAGCATTTCCACTGTTCTGATAAGAACAAAAGGCCTGTGTGCATAAGCTATGAAGTATGTATTGTCTAATTTTAATAATCCTGCATACTGATTAAATGCTTTTATAGTACAAAATATAAATATGAACAGTAAAAATTCACACTGATAATTTAAAATGTCATTTTTTTCTTCTCTTAGAATGACTTTAAATAGCAAATAAAGAAGCATCGTGACAAGTTAAGGGAGAGACCACGGAATAAAGGAAAAAGTGCCTTTAATGGCACATTTTTTCTTGCTTTTTGAACAAAGGGCCTTGCATTTTCTTTTTTCTTTTTTTTTTTATTATACTTTAAGTTCTAGGGTACATGTGCATAATGTGCAGGTTTGTTACATATGTATACTTGTGCCATGTTGGTGTGCTGCACCCATCAACT
>NW_022318235.1:9553-9697 GCF_002776525.5 Piliocolobus tephrosceles
ATAGGCCCCAGTGTGTGATGTTCCCCTTCCCAAGTCCAAGTGAACTCATTGTTCAGTTCCCACCTATGAGTGAGAACATGCGGTGTTTGGTTTTCTGTTCTTGTGATAGTTTGCTAAGAATGATGGTTTCCAGCTGCGTCCATG
>NW_022318236.1:0-1355 GCF_002776525.5 Piliocolobus tephrosceles
ATTGATGGAGTTAGGGAAATTTAGACTGAGTGACCTGAAATTCACATGTTAAGTGGCGAGGATGAGGGAAGGAGGGAGGGAGGGAGGCAGGAAAGAAGGGAAAGATAGAAGGGAGGGACAGAGGGGAGGGAGAACAGAAGAAGGGAAGGAAGGAAGGGAGGGGAGAAAAGAAGGAAGGAAACCAGAATTGAGGACAGCTGGGAAAGGAGGGAGAAAGGTAGCAACTGTCAGGAAAAGAAATCTGGTCCCGCCTGCTGGTGAGATGAGTGAGGTTTCAGCCCTGTGAGCCGGTTAAGCATGGAGCAGCTGCAAGGGCTGTGAGTTCTCTGAAAGTAAGATGAAGCTCATCCCAGGCTGCGATCCAGGAGCCAGGTGGCGACAGTGTGGTGTGAGAGAGCAGCTCATCTCTGAGCAATCAAGCCCTTTGTCTGCTGCAGTTGTTAACTAAACCTGCTGTTAACCTACGCTTGCTAAAGTACCATGCAATAAGCATATCTGCCTGGCACTGCAGGGGAGCCAAGAAAGGGGGAGGAGGGGATGAAAGAGATGGAGGATGGTAACCCTCCAACATTCTACCAAACTGATTCACTGTGGAGATCAGGTAAATGTTCTCTGGAGCACCCCCACGGGCTACACACAAGGACTGAGGGCCAAATAAAACCTCTGTTATAAAGAAGGGCTCCATGGCATGCCCAACTGGAAAAATGATTCCAACCCATAGTGTTCTCAATTCCTATAATCCTCTGGAGGTAGAGGTGGGAGAGAGAGAAAAGAAAAAACAAGGAGGCAAAAAAGAAGCAGACATAAAAACAAAGAACATCAAACACCAATAACAGAAAGAACACGGAAGAGGAGCTAATGCCCCCTAAAGACATGGTTCAACATTTCCCTCACTTTCTCTTCTGCCTTATGATTCTGAAAGAAGGAATCTTAAAAAGAATTATTTTAGATATAAGGTGTGAATGATGCAGCTGCAGGAAGAATTTTTTAAACTACAGCACCTGTAGCTGGCTACAGAGAGATAAGGAGCAGTTAATTTAGCGACAAGCCTGCATGAAGACTGAGAAGAAACCACTAAAGGGACTACAGACTGCAAGAGAAGAATTATAAAAGCCACATCTTACTGTGTCTACATCTAACTAGCATTTAAAACAAATTGAAAATAGTTGAGGATCAGTGAGGTAGGCATCAGACTGTACCTTAGGCTATTGCTTCTTTAAAAATAGCTGTGGTATCGCAAGATAAACACAGACTGATTCAAGATGTTTGGTACAACATGGAACAATTGAGATTAGGAAGTGAGAAAGGATTGATGGAGTTAGGGAAATTTAGACTGAGTGACCTGAAATTCACAT
>NW_022318237.1:0-1355 GCF_002776525.5 Piliocolobus tephrosceles
ATGTGAATTTCAGGTCACTCAGTCTAAATTTCCCTAACTCCATCAATCCTTTCTCACTTCCTAATCTCAATTGTTCCATGTTGTACCAAACATCTTGAATCAGTCTGTGTTTATCTTGCGATACCACAGCTATTTTTAAAGAAGCAATAGCCTAAGGTACAGTCTGATGCCTACCTCACTGATCCTCAACTATTTTCAATTTGTTTTAAATGCTAGTTAGATGTAGACACAGTAAGATGTGGCTTTTATAATTCTTCTCTTGCAGTCTGTAGTCCCTTTAGTGGTTTCTTCTCAGTCTTCATGCAGGCTTGTCGCTAAATTAACTGCTCCTTATCTCTCTGTAGCCAGCTACAGGTGCTGTAGTTTAAAAAATTCTTCCTGCAGCTGCATCATTCACACCTTATATCTAAAATAATTCTTTTTAAGATTCCTTCTTTCAGAATCATAAGGCAGAAGAGAAAGTGAGGGAAATGTTGAACCATGTCTTTAGGGGGCATTAGCTCCTCTTCCGTGTTCTTTCTGTTATTGGTGTTTGATGTTCTTTGTTTTTATGTCTGCTTCTTTTTTGCCTCCTTGTTTTTTCTTTTCTCTCTCTCCCACCTCTACCTCCAGAGGATTATAGGAATTGAGAACACTATGGGTTGGAATCATTTTTCCAGTTGGGCATGCCATGGAGCCCTTCTTTATAACAGAGGTTTTATTTGGCCCTCAGTCCTTGTGTGTAGCCCGTGGGGGTGCTCCAGAGAACATTTACCTGATCTCCACAGTGAATCAGTTTGGTAGAATGTTGGAGGGTTACCATCCTCCATCTCTTTCATCCCCTCCTCCCCCTTTCTTGGCTCCCCTGCAGTGCCAGGCAGATATGCTTATTGCATGGTACTTTAGCAAGCGTAGGTTAACAGCAGGTTTAGTTAACAACTGCAGCAGACAAAGGGCTTGATTGCTCAGAGATGAGCTGCTCTCTCACACCACACTGTCGCCACCTGGCTCCTGGATCGCAGCCTGGGATGAGCTTCATCTTACTTTCAGAGAACTCACAGCCCTTGCAGCTGCTCCATGCTTAACCGGCTCACAGGGCTGAAACCTCACTCATCTCACCAGCAGGCGGGACCAGATTTCTTTTCCTGACAGTTGCTACCTTTCTCCCTCCTTTCCCAGCTGTCCTCAATTCTGGTTTCCTTCCTTCTTTTCTCCCCTCCCTTCCTTCCTTCCCTTCTTCTGTTCTCCCTCCCCTCTGTCCCTCCCTTCTATCTTTCCCTTCTTTCCTGCCTCCCTCCCTCCCTCCTTCCCTCATCCTCGCCACTTAACATGTGAATTTCAGGTCACTCAGTCTAAATTTCCCTAACTCCATCAAT
>NW_022318238.1:0-8866 GCF_002776525.5 Piliocolobus tephrosceles
ATACAAAACGTGCGCACAGTTGTGTGTATTTAAATGGTGTTTAGTTGCTGCTGCTTAAAGTAATTCATTTTTCTTTAGTACAAGATATGGAGCAATTTTATGAACTATGGCTAAAGAGTCAAAAAAATGAAAAAAGTGAAGATGTAGCCAGTCAGTCAAACAAGGAAAATGGAAAACAAATTCACATGCCAACAGATTATGCTGAAGTTACAGTGAGTACCATGGGTCATTTCCCCCCTTTGCCGAGCCATTGATGGAGCCTTTCTTTTCCTTTTTTTTTTTTTGAGACAGAGTCTTGCTCTGTCGCCAGGCTGGAATGCAGTGGTGTGATTTTGGCTCACTGCAAACTCTGCTTCCCTGGTTCAAGCGATTCTACTGCCTCAGCTTCCCAAGTAGCTGGGATTACAGGCTCATACCACCATGCCCAGCTAATTTTTGTATTTTTAGTAGAGACGGGTTTCACCATGTTGACCAGGATGGTCTCGATCTCCTTACCTGGTGATCTGCCTGCCTTAGCCTCCCAAAGTGCTGGGATTACAGGTGTGAGCCACCACGCCCGGCCTTTCTTTTCTTTCCCATCTTCTCCAAAACCCGGCTCCATCACTCACTGCCTGCCCTTCTCTGTCCTGTGTCTTCATCTTCTCTCTCTAGTGGTTTCCTGTCACTAGCTAAAGTCTCCTCATGTGAAAAAATCCTTTCTTCAATGCTTCTGACTTTGGAGCCAGAGAATTTTAAGTCCAAGTCCTGGTGTCTCTCCTTACTTGCCTGGCACCCTAGGCAGATTATTTATGTCTCCGAGTGGGGTTCTTCTGATAGATTAGTGAAGTATGAGGAGTCTGTGACTCTTCCCTAGTGGGAGGCCCCTGCAGGTGGCTCAGCGATGTGGGCTGTCTATCCCGCTGGACCTTACATTCCCCGCTTACCGCCTGCAGTCTGGCCTCTCCCTCTATGGTTCTTGGGGACATTAAGTTACCAGTGGTCTGTTAACTGTTTTGGTTTTCCTTTAAAATTTTCAAAAAAGTGAAGAGGATAATATAACAAATATCTTGAGCCCACCATCACAAGTTAACTGATGTTAACAATTTGTTGTAATTACTACTGTAAAATAAAATGCTACAGATAAAGTTAGAACCCCACATGTTACCTTTCCCAGAGGAACGATCCAGTGTGTATTTTTCCAGGCCATGTTTACCTATGGATGACACATTTATTCTTTTTTTTTTTTTGAGATGGAGTCTTGCTGTCGCCCAGGCTGGAGTGCAGTGGCACAATCTTGGCTCACTGCAACCTCCGCCTCCCAGGTTCAAGCAATTCTCCTGCCTCAGCCTCCCGTGTAGCTGGGACTACAGGCGCCGGCCACCAGGCACGGCTAATTTTTGTATTTTTAGTAGAGACGGAGTTTCACCATGTTGGTCAGGCTGGTCTTGAACTCCCGACCTCAGGTGATCCACCCGCCTCAGCCTCCCAAAGTGCTGGGATTATAGGTGTGAGCTACCGTGCCCAGCTGCATTTATTCTTAAATAATCTATAGTTCTGCTTGATGTGGTTTTAAAAGTTTACATAAGCATATGTGTTACTGCCCTTATTGTTTTTTGGCACCTCAGTCTCTCTGTTGATTCAGTTGGATCCAGTTTCACTGCCTATTACAGGGCTTGTGTGTGGCCTGGCCTTGCGCAGCGTCTCTCTGCTTGTGACATGCCCTGTGAATGTCTACCTTTGTCACATTGATTCCCTTACTACCTTTACTTAAGTGCTTCTTGGTGTTTGTTATATATGTGTATTTTTTTCTTCCTTTTTTTTTTTTTTTTTTTGAGACAGGGTCTCACTCTGTCATCTAGCCTGGAGTACAGTGGCACAATTATGGCTCACTGCAGCCACTGCCTCCTGGGCTCAAGTGATCCTCCAACCTCAGCCTCCTGAGTAGCTAGAACTACAGGTGCTCACTGCCACGCCTGGCTAATTTTTGTGTTTTTTGTAGAGATGGGGATTTTGCCATGTTGCCCACGCTAGTCTCAAACTCCTGTGCTCTAGCGCTTCCCCTGCCTCGGCCTCCCAAAGTGCTGTTGAGCCATTGTGTGAGCCATTGTGCCCGGCTGCTCCTTGGTGTTTCTAGAGCAGGTCACCTCGACTTGCTGGATCATAAGGCTTACCTAGGGCCGGGCATGGTGGTTCATGCCTGTAATCCCGGCACTTTGGGAGACTGAGGTGGGTGGATCACCTAAGATTAGGAGTTCGAGACTAGCCTGGCCAACTTGGCAAAACCCCTTCTCCACTAAAAATGCAAACAATTAGCTGGGCATGGTGGCAGGTGCCTGTAATCCCAGCTACTTAGGAGGCTGAGGCAGGAGAATCACTTAAACTTGGGAGATGGAGGTTGCAGTGAGCCAAGATCGCATCATTCCACTCCAGCCTAGGTGACAGAGTGAGACTCTGTCTCAAAAATAAACAAATAAATAAATAAGGCTTACCTGGGGTGTTTCATAATAAAGAGTCTTGGAACTGGGCGTGGTGGCTTGCACCTGTAATCCTAGCAACTCAGGAGGCTGAGGCGGGAGGATCACTTGAGCCTAGGAGTTCGAGGCTGCAGTGAGCTATGATCACACCACCTTACTGTAGCCTGGATGACAGCAAGACCATGTCTCTAAAAAAATAAAGTAATAAAAAGTCTTTATTTATACCCTACACTGAATGAGTTCAAATCTGGTTTTATCCAGTGTTGCAGATAATTATTGCCCAGGACATTTGGGAAATACTGTCCAACACTTAAAGTTTGCGTCTGTTGTAACACTTAAATCCCACCATCACAGTTCCTTTTGCATAGGTCTGTTCCCCACAGGGGCAGTGTCTTTACATTCCTGATGCCATAGCAGAGGCTCAGTTCACATACACTGAATGGAGCTGCTGCTCGTTCTTTTGGAGTTGGCATGTCCTGGTCTTTCCCATCCTCTCTGCTTTTCCTCATGATGTTAATTCTTCCCTGAATCCTTGTTTGCACCTGCCTCTTGTTCTCCCAGCAAACATCCTTGTTTGCACACCAGCTCCTGTTGCCTCTTTACCGGAGATTTCCTGGACAGGTGGCACCATTTGTCACCCTTCTTCTCTGCGTCCTGAGTGCTGGCTTGCTTCCCCATGCTGCGGTCCTTTCCTTGTCCCTATTTCTAACCTGAGTTTTATGTCTTGCCTGGCTCTCCCACCAGCCTGGGCTCCCTGGAATTGAGTCTGGATCTTAGATCAGGTGACTGATGGGACATGTGTCTTTGCTGCACATTAGGTGGACTTTCACTGCTGGATGTGTGGCAAAAACTGCAACAGTGAGAAGCAGTGGCAGGGCCACATCTCCTCCGAGAAGCACAAAGAGAAGGTTTTCCACACCGAGGACGACCAGTACTGCTGGCAGCACCGCTTCCCAACAGGCTATTTCAGTATTTGTGATAGGTATGTAGGTTTCTACAATTTTCCATGTCAGAATTGCTTATCTCAAATTTTCATGGACATGTCAGCCAACACGGAATACCTGGGTGTTAAAGTTCTAATGTTGCTGTGCTCTGACAGACCCTGAAGAATTCTTGGGTTTTGGCTCAAAGCGTTTCATTGCTCATCAAACCATTCCTTTCACTCTTCTTAGATTATATGAAAAGATTTAATAGTCTTCCAATACTAATTTGAAATGTCTTAGGATAATTGAATAGAGAAGCATGTTCATTCCAATTTGCCCAAATGACCTTTGTGTTCACAGCTGTGATTCTCAAACCCTTTGCCACAACCTTTGCTCACAGTAAAAGTTCATCAGATTTGAGATGGCTTTTACATTATATTTAAAATCTAGAACTTAGATCAAAGGAAGATGTTAGTATGTATCACTCCTTTGTTTACGTTTTCTTAGAAAGTTTTTCAGCGCGGCCGGGCATGCTGGCTCACGGCTGTAATCCCAGCACTTTGGGAGGCTGAGGTGGTTGGGTCACTTGAGGCCAGGAGTTTGAGACCACCCTGGCCAACATGGTGAAACCCTGTCTCTACTAAAACTGCAAAAATTAACTGGGCGTGGTGGCAGGTGCCTTTTCTCCCAGCTACTCAGGAGGCTGAGGCAGGACAATCACTTGAACCCAGGAGGCGGAGGTTGTAGTCAGCCGAGGTTGCGCCACTGCACTCCAGCCTGGGCAACAGAGTGAGACTCTGTCTCAAAAAAAAAAAAAAAGTTTTTCAGTGAAAAACTAAGTAATTGTGAATTGCTCATTTTATTAAATCACTGTTAATATTTAATTCCCTCATTTAGATCCATGTGATCCTTAAAACTATTGAAGACATTTTTTCCTTGATGCCACCTCTGATTTCTTTCTACTACATCAGGAATAACTATAGTCTTTTTTCTCCTGTCAGTCAGTACTTTTCATAGAGTACATTTAAATAAAGTACTGATTTTTCTATTGTAGATGTCATGGCTATAAAATAATTACATTTCTAGGCTTGAGATTCCCAACTAAAAGTTGTATGCAAATCATAAAGCTAGTGAAGTATACAGTTTCAAGAATCATGACACGATTTTTAGAAACAACTTGTGGACACTGAGCACCTGACTTGTCCTCACAGGTATATGAATGGCACCTGCCCAGAAGGAAACAGCTGTAAATTTGCACACGGAAACGCCGAACTTCATGAATGGGAAGAAAGAAGAGATGCCCTAAAGATGAAGCTCAACAAAGCACGAAAAGATCACTTAATTGGCCCAAATGATAATGACTTTGGAAAATATAGTTTTTTGTTTAAAGATTTAAACTAATATGCTGGCTTTTATGTATGATACCTAATCAGAGCATTGACCAGAAAAATTGAAAGTGTTCTAAGGCACATAGCAGAGGAGCTGCAGATTTTCTGCTTGTATTGGCGTATATCGTTCCTCCTGAGCAGCAACCCACAGTAGGTAGGAAAATGGGCTGTTTCACAGGCCTGGCCACGCTGTCACAGAACCATTGGCATCAGATGGTGAAGTGACCGCTACCCGGTTGCCATCTGTTGAACAGACTTTTGGATGAAGTGTGTTGGGGAAGAGGATAAAGTTATATCTAGGACAACTCTTTGAGTTGGTCCTTCATATAAGAATCATGACGGTAAGAGAATAAACACTTGTACTGGGATCAGAATACATGATGGATGAAATTCTTTACATGTTTTAGCAGAATGAATTTGTTTAATATAATAAAGTTTGCTACTTATCTGTATGTAGGTTGCTAAAAAGGATTTTCTTAACTCAGATTTTAAGCCAAATAACCATTTAACACTAGTATTTGTTAAATGGGGTATTTTTCTGTATTTGTATGTTTCACTATAATAAGGGAATTAAGGATAATGTGCATTGAGAATATTTTGAAAAATAATTAATTGACTCAAATTTTATTTCTTGGTCTTTTGCTGTTTAAATGATGATTTTGAAAGATTAAACTTGTACTGTTGGTATTGTGTTAGTGTATGGACCAATACTGCCTGTAATAAAGATTTTATATATAGATGCCTTTCATTTTTTTCCTGTGGTCCTTTCCCACAAAGAATTGTTGAAACTGGGTACAAAAATCAAGTTGATTTTTTCAAAAACATTTTCATTTAGGCAGTGACTGACAATGCAAATTGGGACATGAAAGCAGCTTTTGTCTTTGCCCTCCTCTCCTCTGAATTTGGGCTCCGGGACTCTCACTGATCGGTTCATCTAGGTAGCTCTTCTTGGGGCTCCCCTGTTCCATTCAAATGAGCTACATAAGCAGGAAGAAAAATGGTCAGCTGGTAAGACTTGGGCTGTGGAATACCACCAAGATGGCTGTTTGGCATAACACCTTTGATAGGGCTCAGAGACTTTAAAGACAGGATCTACTGGGCTGTGATGTAGCAAGCCTTTAAACCCTTAAGCAAAGTCACTTCCTCATGGGAACGTTGAACGTGTGGGATGTGGGGAAAGAGAAAAGGGTCTTTTTTCTGTGTGAGCCGACCAGTAGAGAGGAGGGCATGGCTGCAAGGAGTTAGAGAAGTAGAGTGGCATGGGATGCCATCTGTGACTCTTCAAAAATAACAGGAGAGTCTCTGGTTCCCTCCATGTGTCACGGGGCAGTGGAGGCCAGTCACTGAACAACAGGCATCAGGAGTGCATCTTTTTTTAAATTTTATTTTATTATTATTTTTTATTTTTTAGACAGTCTCGCTCTGTCGCCCAGGCTGGAGTGCAGTGGCGTAATCTCAGCTCACTGCAAGCTCTGCCTCCCAGGTTCACGCCATTCTCCTGACTCAGCCTCCTGAGTAACTGGGACTACAGGCGCCCGCCACCACGCCCAGCTAATTTTTTGTATTTTTAGTAGAGATAGGGTTTCACCACGTTAGCCAGGATGGTCTTGATCTCCTGACCTCATGATCTACCTGGCTCAGCCTCCCAAAGTGCTGGGATTACAGGCATGAGCCACCGGGCCTGGCCCAGGAGTGCTTTTTTTTTTTTTTTTTTTTTTTAATCTCAGACGGAGTCTTGCTGTGTCGCCCAGGCTGGAGCGGCAGTGGCGCGATATCGGCTCACTGCAAGCTCTGCCTCCCGGGTTCACGCCATTCTCCTGCGTCCCGAGTAGCTGGGACTACGTTGAGCCACCGCGCCCAGCCTCAGGATTGCATCTTAACTAAAAAATAATCGTGTGTTAGGGTGATGTTTTCTGTAGAATGAAATGGTGTGTTATTCTGCTGAGTTTCCCTAAGTCTGCTGATGGTTGTTACATTTTTTCCTTCCATGTACTTTCTCCCAAACTCCTTATGTCCTCTTTTTCCAGGGGGAATAGATAATAATAAGTTGTCTCTGGGCCAGGCACAATGGCTCACACCTGTAATCCCAGCATTTTGGGAGGCCGAGAAGGGAGGATCACTTGAGGTCAGGAGTTCAAGAATACCTTGGTCAACATGGTGAAACCCCGTCTCTACTAAAAATACAAAAAGTCGCCAGGTGTGGGGACGGGTGCCTATAATTCCAGTTATTTGGGAGTCTGAGGCAGGAGAATCACTTGAACCTGGAAGGTGGAGGTTACTGAGATCAGACAGTGTCTCACTCTGTAGCCCAGGCTGGAGTGCAGTGTCACGATCTCAACTCACTGCAACCTTCACCTACCAGGCTCAAGTGATCCTCCCACCTCAGTCTCCCAAGTAGCCGGGATTACAGGCACACACCACCATGCCTGGCTAATTTTTGTATTTGTGGTAGAGATGGGGGCTTCACCAGGTAGGTCTCGAATTCCTGGTCTCAAGTGATTCCCCCACCTCAGTCTCCCAAAGTGCTAGGATTACAGGTGTGAGTCACCGCACCCAGCCTGTTTACTGACTAAAAAGCTAGTTGCTTTACCCTTTGGAATCTAGGCTAAAAACAACCTTTGACGATCCTATGAGTGTTGAGATTTTTTTCCCAAACTCCCCCTACATTTTCTGTGCTTCAGCTTTCCACCTTCTCAGCAATTCTCTAAGCTCTGAACCATCTTTTTGGTAAATTCCATTTCTGCTAACTCAGCCAGTTTCATGCTCTGGTTTGCAGCTAAGAACCCTGCCTGCCACACAGCCTTGGTCTCAGCATTAGGAAGTCAATGTTAATTACTCTGGTGAGCTCACACCCCATCCTACAAGTGCGGGGTTTACTGCAGCAGCTTTGGAGAAAAACATGGTGCACAGTGGGGGATAAAAAGAAAGGGGAAAAAAAGTGAACAAGCAAACTCCAATCCCATTTTATTAGTAGAGGAAAGTAATAACTAGTGTGTCAACTTAGGCATGTTATCTCATTTTTTTTTTAATGTTTAAAAAATGATTGAGATACAATTCAGTTGACAAACCACCATGTGTAAAATTATGATTCAGTGGTGTTTAGCATATTCACGATGTTGAGCTATAACCACCACAATCAATTTTAGAATATTTTCATTATCTAAATAAAACCCACACGCCTTAGCCATCACTCCCAGAATCTACACACTTGTCCTGCCTCTCAAGCTAACCTGCCTTCTATCTCCAAGGATTCTCTTGTCCTAGACATTTCGTTTAAATGGAATCATATAATATGTGGCCTTTTACGACTGGCTTCTTTCTTTAGCATAATTCTCCAAGGCTCACCTGTGTCGTGGCATGTATCAGTACTTCATTACTTTTTTTTTTTTAGATGGAGTTTCACTCGTCACCCAGGCTGAAGTGCAGTGGCGCAATCTGGGCTCACTGCAACCTCTACCTCCTGGGTTCAAGCAATTCTCCTGCCTCAGCCTCCTGAGTAGCTGGGATTACAGGCATACACCACCACACCCAGCTAATTTTTTTTTGTATTTTTTGTAGAGATGGGGGTTTCACCATGTTGGTCAGGTTGGTCTTGAACTCCTGACCTCAGGTGATCCACCAGCCTCGGCCTCCCAAAGTGCTGGGATTACAGGCATGAGCCACCGTGTCCAGTGGTACGTCATTACTTTTTATAGCCACATAATACTCCACTATTTGGATGGACCACATTTTTTAAAAATCTATTCGTCGGTTGATGGACATTTGGGTTGTTTCTGCTTTTTGGCTATTGCGCATATCAACAGTGCTGTGCAAGAGTTGTGACCTCAGTTTTGTTTGGCTGTAGTGAGCTATCCCATCTGCCCTGAAGGTGTGGAGGCTGCAGGTGAATCTTTCCTACCCTCAGGGACCCCTTCTCTGCACAGTGCTCCCACCGTGTGACTGAGGCATCCTGGGCAAGGGGGCCGTGGCCCAGAGGTGCCCACCCCTCTCCATCACTCACCCTTCCTGGAGCTTCCTATCCTGTGAGGACTGTTTGCACAGAGCCCCCAACCTTTGTTTTGATTTAGCTCCAGGGACCTGCACCAATTGGGAAACTGAAGGA
>NW_022318239.1:0-8866 GCF_002776525.5 Piliocolobus tephrosceles
TCCTTCAGTTTCCCAATTGGTGCAGGTCCCTGGAGCTAAATCAAAACAAAGGTTGGGGGCTCTGTGCAAACAGTCCTCACAGGATAGGAAGCTCCAGGAAGGGTGAGTGATGGAGAGGGGTGGGCACCTCTGGGCCACGGCCCCCTTGCCCAGGATGCCTCAGTCACACGGTGGGAGCACTGTGCAGAGAAGGGGTCCCTGAGGGTAGGAAAGATTCACCTGCAGCCTCCACACCTTCAGGGCAGATGGGATAGCTCACTACAGCCAAACAAAACTGAGGTCACAACTCTTGCACAGCACTGTTGATATGCGCAATAGCCAAAAAGCAGAAACAACCCAAATGTCCATCAACCGACGAATAGATTTTTAAAAAATGTGGTCCATCCAAATAGTGGAGTATTATGTGGCTATAAAAAGTAATGACGTACCACTGGACACGGTGGCTCATGCCTGTAATCCCAGCACTTTGGGAGGCCGAGGCTGGTGGATCACCTGAGGTCAGGAGTTCAAGACCAACCTGACCAACATGGTGAAACCCCCATCTCTACAAAAAATACAAAAAAAAATTAGCTGGGTGTGGTGGTGTATGCCTGTAATCCCAGCTACTCAGGAGGCTGAGGCAGGAGAATTGCTTGAACCCAGGAGGTAGAGGTTGCAGTGAGCCCAGATTGCGCCACTGCACTTCAGCCTGGGTGACGAGTGAAACTCCATCTAAAAAAAAAAAAGTAATGAAGTACTGATACATGCCACGACACAGGTGAGCCTTGGAGAATTATGCTAAAGAAAGAAGCCAGTCGTAAAAGGCCACATATTATATGATTCCATTTAAACGAAATGTCTAGGACAAGAGAATCCTTGGAGATAGAAGGCAGGTTAGCTTGAGAGGCAGGACAAGTGTGTAGATTCTGGGAGTGATGGCTAAGGCGTGTGGGTTTTATTTAGATAATGAAAATATTCTAAAATTGATTGTGGTGGTTATAGCTCAACATCGTGAATATGCTAAACACCACTGAATCATAATTTTACACATGGTGGTTTGTCAACTGAATTGTATCTCAATCATTTTTTAAACATTAAAAAAAAAATGAGATAACATGCCTAAGTTGACACACTAGTTATTACTTTCCTCTACTAATAAAATGGGATTGGAGTTTGCTTGTTCACTTTTTTTCCCCTTTCTTTTTATCCCCCACTGTGCACCATGTTTTTCTCCAAAGCTGCTGCAGTAAACCCCGCACTTGTAGGATGGGGTGTGAGCTCACCAGAGTAATTAACATTGACTTCCTAATGCTGAGACCAAGGCTGTGTGGCAGGCAGGGTTCTTAGCTGCAAACCAGAGCATGAAACTGGCTGAGTTAGCAGAAATGGAATTTACCAAAAAGATGGTTCAGAGCTTAGAGAATTGCTGAGAAGGTGGAAAGCTGAAGCACAGAAAATGTAGGGGGAGTTTGGGAAAAAAATCTCAACACTCATAGGATCGTCAAAGGTTGTTTTTAGCCTAGATTCCAAAGGGTAAAGCAACTAGCTTTTTAGTCAGTAAACAGGCTGGGTGCGGTGACTCACACCTGTAATCCTAGCACTTTGGGAGACTGAGGTGGGGGAATCACTTGAGACCAGGAATTCGAGACCTACCTGGTGAAGCCCCCATCTCTACCACAAATACAAAAATTAGCCAGGCATGGTGGTGTGTGCCTGTAATCCCGGCTACTTGGGAGACTGAGGTGGGAGGATCACTTGAGCCTGGTAGGTGAAGGTTGCAGTGAGTTGAGATCGTGACACTGCACTCCAGCCTGGGCTACAGAGTGAGACACTGTCTGATCTCAGTAACCTCCACCTTCCAGGTTCAAGTGATTCTCCTGCCTCAGACTCCCAAATAACTGGAATTATAGGCACCCGTCCCCACACCTGGCGACTTTTTGTATTTTTAGTAGAGACGGGGTTTCACCATGTTGACCAAGGTATTCTTGAACTCCTGACCTCAAGTGATCCTCCCTTCTCGGCCTCCCAAAATGCTGGGATTACAGGTGTGAGCCATTGTGCCTGGCCCAGAGACAACTTATTATTATCTATTCCCCCTGGAAAAAGAGGACATAAGGAGTTTGGGAGAAAGTACATGGAAGGAAAAAATGTAACAACCATCAGCAGACTTAGGGAAACTCAGCAGAATAACACACCATTTCATTCTACAGAAAACATCACCCTAACACACGATTATTTTTTAGTTAAGATGCAATCCTGAGGCTGGGCGCGGTGGCTCAACGTAGTCCCAGCTACTCGGGACGCAGGAGAATGGCGTGAACCCGGGAGGCAGAGCTTGCAGTGAGCCGATATCGCGCCACTGCCGCTCCAGCCTGGGCGACACAGCAAGACTCCGTCTGAGATTAAAAAAAAAAAAAAAAAAAAAAAGCACTCCTGGGCCAGGCCCGGTGGCTCATGCCTGTAATCCCAGCACTTTGGGAGGCTGAGCCAGGTAGATCATGAGGTCAGGAGATCAAGACCATCCTGGCTAACGTGGTGAAACCCTATCTCTACTAAAAATACAAAAAATTAGCTGGGCGTGGTGGCGGGCGCCTGTAGTCCCAGTTACTCAGGAGGCTGAGTCAGGAGAATGGCGTGAACCTGGGAGGCAGAGCTTGCAGTGAGCTGAGATTACGCCACTGCACTCCAGCCTGGGCGACAGAGCGAGACTGTCTAAAAAATAAAAAATAATAATAAAATAAAATTTAAAAAAAGATGCACTCCTGATGCCTGTTGTTCAGTGACTGGCCTCCACTGCCCCGTGACACATGGAGGGAACCAGAGACTCTCCTGTTATTTTTGAAGAGTCACAGATGGCATCCCATGCCACTCTACTTCTCTAACTCCTTGCAGCCATGCCCTCCTCTCTACTGGTCGGCTCACACAGAAAAAAGACCCTTTTCTCTTTCCCCACATCCCACACGTTCAACGTTCCCATGAGGAAGTGACTTTGCTTAAGGGTTTAAAGGCTTGCTACATCACAGCCCAGTAGATCCTGTCTTTAAAGTCTCTGAGCCCTATCAAAGGTGTTATGCCAAACAGCCATCTTGGTGGTATTCCACAGCCCAAGTCTTACCAGCTGACCATTTTTCTTCCTGCTTATGTAGCTCATTTGAATGGAACAGGGGAGCCCCAAGAAGAGCTACCTAGATGAACCGATCAGTGAGAGTCCCGGAGCCCAAATTCAGAGGAGAGGAGGGCAAAGACAAAAGCTGCTTTCATGTCCCAATTTGCATTGTCAGTCACTGCCTAAATGAAAATGTTTTTGAAAAAATCAACTTGATTTTTGTACCCAGTTTCAACAATTCTTTGTGGGAAAGGACCACAGGAAAAAAATGAAAGGCATCTATATATAAAATCTTTATTACAGGCAGTATTGGTCCATACACTAACACAATACCAACAGTACAAGTTTAATCTTTCAAAATCATCATTTAAACAGCAAAAGACCAAGAAATAAAATTTGAGTCAATTAATTATTTTTCAAAATATTCTCAATGCACATTATCCTTAATTCCCTTATTATAGTGAAACATACAAATACAGAAAAATACCCCATTTAACAAATACTAGTGTTAAATGGTTATTTGGCTTAAAATCTGAGTTAAGAAAATCCTTTTTAGCAACCTACATACAGATAAGTAGCAAACTTTATTATATTAAACAAATTCATTCTGCTAAAACATGTAAAGAATTTCATCCATCATGTATTCTGATCCCAGTACAAGTGTTTATTCTCTTACCGTCATGATTCTTATATGAAGGACCAACTCAAAGAGTTGTCCTAGATATAACTTTATCCTCTTCCCCAACACACTTCATCCAAAAGTCTGTTCAACAGATGGCAACCGGGTAGCGGTCACTTCACCATCTGATGCCAATGGTTCTGTGACAGCGTGGCCAGGCCTGTGAAACAGCCCATTTTCCTACCTACTGTGGGTTGCTGCTCAGGAGGAACGATATACGCCAATACAAGCAGAAAATCTGCAGCTCCTCTGCTATGTGCCTTAGAACACTTTCAATTTTTCTGGTCAATGCTCTGATTAGGTATCATACATAAAAGCCAGCATATTAGTTTAAATCTTTAAACAAAAAACTATATTTTCCAAAGTCATTATCATTTGGGCCAATTAAGTGATCTTTTCGTGCTTTGTTGAGCTTCATCTTTAGGGCATCTCTTCTTTCTTCCCATTCATGAAGTTCGGCGTTTCCGTGTGCAAATTTACAGCTGTTTCCTTCTGGGCAGGTGCCATTCATATACCTGTGAGGACAAGTCAGGTGCTCAGTGTCCACAAGTTGTTTCTAAAAATCGTGTCATGATTCTTGAAACTGTATACTTCACTAGCTTTATGATTTGCATACAACTTTTAGTTGGGAATCTCAAGCCTAGAAATGTAATTATTTTATAGCCATGACATCTACAATAGAAAAATCAGTACTTTATTTAAATGTACTCTATGAAAAGTACTGACTGACAGGAGAAAAAAGACTATAGTTATTCCTGATGTAGTAGAAAGAAATCAGAGGTGGCATCAAGGAAAAAATGTCTTCAATAGTTTTAAGGATCACATGGATCTAAATGAGGGAATTAAATATTAACAGTGATTTAATAAAATGAGCAATTCACAATTACTTAGTTTTTCACTGAAAAACTTTTTTTTTTTTTTTGAGACAGAGTCTCACTCTGTTGCCCAGGCTGGAGTGCAGTGGCGCAACCTCGGCTGACTACAACCTCCGCCTCCTGGGTTCAAGTGATTGTCCTGCCTCAGCCTCCTGAGTAGCTGGGAGAAAAGGCACCTGCCACCACGCCCAGTTAATTTTTGCAGTTTTAGTAGAGACAGGGTTTCACCATGTTGGCCAGGGTGGTCTCAAACTCCTGGCCTCAAGTGACCCAACCACCTCAGCCTCCCAAAGTGCTGGGATTACAGCCGTGAGCCAGCATGCCCGGCCGCGCTGAAAAACTTTCTAAGAAAACGTAAACAAAGGAGTGATACATACTAACATCTTCCTTTGATCTAAGTTCTAGATTTTAAATATAATGTAAAAGCCATCTCAAATCTGATGAACTTTTACTGTGAGCAAAGGTTGTGGCAAAGGGTTTGAGAATCACAGCTGTGAACACAAAGGTCATTTGGGCAAATTGGAATGAACATGCTTCTCTATTCAATTATCCTAAGACATTTCAAATTAGTATTGGAAGACTATTAAATCTTTTCATATAATCTAAGAAGAGTGAAAGGAATGGTTTGATGAGCAATGAAACGCTTTGAGCCAAAACCCAAGAATTCTTCAGGGTCTGTCAGAGCACAGCAACATTAGAACTTTAACACCCAGGTATTCCGTGTTGGCTGACATGTCCATGAAAATTTGAGATAAGCAATTCTGACATGGAAAATTGTAGAAACCTACATACCTATCACAAATACTGAAATAGCCTGTTGGGAAGCGGTGCTGCCAGCAGTACTGGTCGTCCTCGGTGTGGAAAACCTTCTCTTTGTGCTTCTCGGAGGAGATGTGGCCCTGCCACTGCTTCTCACTGTTGCAGTTTTTGCCACACATCCAGCAGTGAAAGTCCACCTAATGTGCAGCAAAGACACATGTCCCATCAGTCACCTGATCTAAGATCCAGACTCAATTCCAGGGAGCCCAGGCTGGTGGGAGAGCCAGGCAAGACATAAAACTCAGGTTAGAAATAGGGACAAGGAAAGGACCGCAGCATGGGGAAGCAAGCCAGCACTCAGGACGCAGAGAAGAAGGGTGACAAATGGTGCCACCTGTCCAGGAAATCTCCGGTAAAGAGGCAACAGGAGCTGGTGTGCAAACAAGGATGTTTGCTGGGAGAACAAGAGGCAGGTGCAAACAAGGATTCAGGGAAGAATTAACATCATGAGGAAAAGCAGAGAGGATGGGAAAGACCAGGACATGCCAACTCCAAAAGAACGAGCAGCAGCTCCATTCAGTGTATGTGAACTGAGCCTCTGCTATGGCATCAGGAATGTAAAGACACTGCCCCTGTGGGGAACAGACCTATGCAAAAGGAACTGTGATGGTGGGATTTAAGTGTTACAACAGACGCAAACTTTAAGTGTTGGACAGTATTTCCCAAATGTCCTGGGCAATAATTATCTGCAACACTGGATAAAACCAGATTTGAACTCATTCAGTGTAGGGTATAAATAAAGACTTTTTATTACTTTATTTTTTTAGAGACATGGTCTTGCTGTCATCCAGGCTACAGTAAGGTGGTGTGATCATAGCTCACTGCAGCCTCGAACTCCTAGGCTCAAGTGATCCTCCCGCCTCAGCCTCCTGAGTTGCTAGGATTACAGGTGCAAGCCACCACGCCCAGTTCCAAGACTCTTTATTATGAAACACCCCAGGTAAGCCTTATTTATTTATTTGTTTATTTTTGAGACAGAGTCTCACTCTGTCACCTAGGCTGGAGTGGAATGATGCGATCTTGGCTCACTGCAACCTCCATCTCCCAAGTTTAAGTGATTCTCCTGCCTCAGCCTCCTAAGTAGCTGGGATTACAGGCACCTGCCACCATGCCCAGCTAATTGTTTGCATTTTTAGTGGAGAAGGGGTTTTGCCAAGTTGGCCAGGCTAGTCTCGAACTCCTAATCTTAGGTGATCCACCCACCTCAGTCTCCCAAAGTGCCGGGATTACAGGCATGAACCACCATGCCCGGCCCTAGGTAAGCCTTATGATCCAGCAAGTCGAGGTGACCTGCTCTAGAAACACCAAGGAGCAGCCGGGCACAATGGCTCACACAATGGCTCAACAGCACTTTGGGAGGCCGAGGCAGGGGAAGCGCTAGAGCACAGGAGTTTGAGACTAGCGTGGGCAACATGGCAAAATCCCCATCTCTACAAAAAACACAAAAATTAGCCAGGCGTGGCAGTGAGCACCTGTAGTTCTAGCTACTCAGGAGGCTGAGGTTGGAGGATCACTTGAGCCCAGGAGGCAGTGGCTGCAGTGAGCCATAATTGTGCCACTGTACTCCAGGCTAGATGACAGAGTGAGACCCTGTCTCAAAAAAAAAAAAAAAAAAAGGAAGAAAAAAATACACATATATAACAAACACCAAGAAGCACTTAAGTAAAGGTAGTAAGGGAATCAATGTGACAAAGGTAGACATTCACAGGGCATGTCACAAGCAGAGAGACGCTGCGCAAGGCCAGGCCACACACAAGCCCTGTAATAGGCAGTGAAACTGGATCCAACTGAATCAACAGAGAGACTGAGGTGCCAAAAAACAATAAGGGCAGTAACACATATGCTTATGTAAACTTTTAAAACCACATCAAGCAGAACTATAGATTATTTAAGAATAAATGCAGCTGGGCACGGTAGCTCACACCTATAATCCCAGCACTTTGGGAGGCTGAGGCGGGTGGATCACCTGAGGTCGGGAGTTCAAGACCAGCCTGACCAACATGGTGAAACTCCGTCTCTACTAAAAATACAAAAATTAGCCGTGCCTGGTGGCCGGCGCCTGTAGTCCCAGCTACACGGGAGGCTGAGGCAGGAGAATTGCTTGAACCTGGGAGGCGGAGGTTGCAGTGAGCCAAGATTGTGCCACTGCACTCCAGCCTGGGCGACAGCAAGACTCCATCTCAAAAAAAAAAAAAGAATAAATGTGTCATCCATAGGTAAACATGGCCTGGAAAAATACACACTGGATCGTTCCTCTGGGAAAGGTAACATGTGGGGTTCTAACTTTATCTGTAGCATTTTATTTTACAGTAGTAATTACAACAAATTGTTAACATCAGTTAACTTGTGATGGTGGGCTCAAGATATTTGTTATATTATCCTCTTCACTTTTTTGAAAATTTTAAAGGAAAACCAAAACAGTTAACAGACCACTGGTAACTTAATGTCCCCAAGAACCATAGAGGGAGAGGCCAGACTGCAGGCGGTAAGCGGGGAATGTAAGGTCCAGCGGGATAGACAGCCCACATCGCTGAGCCACCTGCAGGGGCCTCCCACTAGGGAAGAGTCACAGACTCCTCATACTTCACTAATCTATCAGAAGAACCCCACTCGGAGACATAAATAATCTGCCTAGGGTGCCAGGCAAGTAAGGAGAGACACCAGGACTTGGACTTAAAATTCTCTGGCTCCAAAGTCAGAAGCATTGAAGAAAGGATTTTTTCACATGAGGAGACTTTAGCTAGTGACAGGAAACCACTAGAGAGAGAAGATGAAGACACAGGACAGAGAAGGGCAGGCAGTGAGTGATGGAGCCGGGTTTTGGAGAAGATGGGAAAGAAAAGAAAGGCCGGGCGTGGTGGCTCACACCTGTAATCCCAGCACTTTGGGAGGCTAAGGCAGGCAGATCACCAGGTAAGGAGATCGAGACCATCCTGGTCAACATGGTGAAACCCGTCTCTACTAAAAATACAAAAATTAGCTGGGCATGGTGGTATGAGCCTGTAATCCCAGCTACTTGGGAAGCTGAGGCAGTAGAATCGCTTGAACCAGGGAAGCAGAGTTTGCAGTGAGCCAAAATCACACCACTGCATTCCAGCCTGGCGACAGAGCAAGACTCTGTCTCAAAAAAAAAAAAAGGAAAAGAAAGGCTCCATCAATGGCTCGGCAAAGGGGGGAAATGACCCATGGTACTCACTGTAACTTCAGCATAATCTGTTGGCATGTGAATTTGTTTTCCATTTTCCTTGTTTGACTGACTGGCTACATCTTCACTTTTTTCATTTTTTTGACTCTTTAGCCATAGTTCATAAAATTGCTCCATATCTTGTACTAAAGAAAAATGAATTACTTTAAGCAGCAGCAACTAAACACCATTTAAATACACACAACTGTGCGCACGTTTTGTAT
>NW_022318240.1:0-1354 GCF_002776525.5 Piliocolobus tephrosceles
TCGTGGTGAGCATCTTAAAGACAGGCGGTCCTCAGGCCAAGCTGGATAAGTCTCTTCATCACTTATACTCTCCAGCGTCAAGTCGTTTTGTCTCCATGATGTTATATGGCCATCATTATCATTATCTTCTTCTTTGTATCGTGGTGAGCTTCTTCAAAACAGGCGGTCTTCAGACCAAGCTGGATGAGTCTCCTCCTCACTTATACTCTCCAGCGTCAAGTCCTTTTCTCTCCAAGCTGTTATATGGACATCATCATCATCATCTTCATCTTTGTCTCGTGGTGGGCATGTTCAAAACAGGCAGTCCTCAGGCCAAGCTGGATGAGTCTCCTCGTGACTTATACTCTCCAGCATCAAGTCGGTTTCTCTCCAAGCTGTTATATGGACATCATCATCATCATCTTCATCTTTGTATCGTGGTGAGCTTCTTCAAAACAGGCGGTCCTCAGGCCAAGCTGGATGAGTCTCCTCATCACTTATACTCTCCTGCGTCAAGTCATTTTCTCTCTAAGCAGTTATATGGACATCATCATCATCATCTTCTTCATCTTTGTATCGTGGTGTGCATCTTAAAAACAGGCGGTCCTCAGGCCAAGCTGGATGAGTCCCCCCATCACTTATAGTCTTGAGCATCAAGTCGTTTTCTCTCGAAGCTGTTATATGGACATCATCATCATCTTCTTCATCTTTGTATCGTGTTGAGCATCTTAAAGAGAGGCGGTTCTCAGGTCAAGGTGGATGAGTTTCCTCCTCACTTATGCACTCCAGCATCAAGTCGTTTTCTCTCTACGCTGTTACATGGACATCATCATCATCATCTTCTTCACCTTTTTATCGTGGTGGGCATCATCAAAAGGGGCGGTCCTCAGGCCAAGCTGGATGAGTCTCCACATCACTTATACTCTCCAGCGTCAAGTCGTTTTCTCTCCAAGTTGTTATATGGACATCATCATCATCATCTTCTTCATCTTTGTATGGTGGTGAGCGTCTTAAAGACAGGCGGTCAGGCAAAGCTGGATGAGTCCCCTCATCACTTATGCTCTCCAGCGTCAAGTCGTTTCTCTCCATGATGTGATATGGACATCATTATGATCATCTTCATCTTTGTATCGTGGTGAGCCTCTTCAAACAGGCGGTCCTCAGGCCAGGCTGGGTGAGTCTCCTCCTCACTTATACTCTCCTGCATCAAGTCGTTTTCTCTCCAAGATGTTATATGGACATCATCATCATCTTCATCTTTTTATCGTGGTGGGCATCTTCAAAACAGGCAGTCCTCAGGCCCAGGTGGATGAGTTTTCTCGTCACTGATACTCTCCAGCGTCAAGTCGTTTTCTCTCCAAGCTGTTATATGGAC
>NW_022318241.1:0-1180 GCF_002776525.5 Piliocolobus tephrosceles
CTCCTCGTCACTTATACTCTCCAGCGTCAAGTCGTTTTCTCTCCAAGATGTTATGTGGACATCATCATCATCATCTTTATCTTTGCATCGTGGTGAGCATCTTTAAAACAGGCGGTTCAGGCCAAGCTGGATGAGTCTCCTCCTCACTTATACTCCCTTGCGTCAAGTCGTTTTCTCTGCAAGATGTTATATGGACATCATCATCATCGTCTTCATCTTTGTATCATGGTGGGTATCTTCAAAACAGGCGGTCCTCAGGCCAAGATGGATGAGTGTCCTCGTCACTTATACTCTCCAGCGTCAAGTCTTTTTCTCTCCAAGCTGTTATACTGACATTATCATCATCATCTTCTTCACCTTTGCATCGTGGTGGGCATCTTCAAAACATGCGGTTTGAGGCCAAGATGGATGAGTCTCCTCGTCACTTATACTTTGCAGCGTCAAGTCGTTTTCTCTCCAAGCTGTTATATGGACATCATCATCATCTCTTCTTCATCTTTGTATCGTGGTGAGCATTAAAGACAGGCAGTCCTCAGGCCAAGCTGGATGAGTCTCTTCCTCACTTATACTCTGATGTGTCAAGTCGTATTCTCTGCAAGATGTTATATGGACATCATCATCGTCTTCATCTTTGTATGGTGGTGGGCATTTTAAAGACAGGCAGACCTCAGGCAAAGCTGGATGAGTCTCCTTGTCACTTATACTCTGCAGCATCAAGTCGTTTTCTCTCCAAGAAGTTATATGGACATCATCATCATCATCATCTTCATCTTGGTATCGTGCTGGGCATCTTCAAAACAGGTGGTCCTCAGGCAAAGCTGGATGAGTCTCCTCCTCACTTATACTCTCCAGCCTCAAGTCTTTTTCTCTCCAAGCTGTTATATGGACATCATCATCATCATCACCTTCATCTTTGTATCGTGGTGGGTATCTTGAAAACAGGCAGTTCTCAGGCCAAGCTGCATGAGTCTACTCATCACTTATACTCTCCAGCATCAAGATGGTTTCTCTCCAAGCAGTTTTATGGACATCATCATCATCATCTTCATCTTTGTATCGTGTTGGGCATCTTCAAAACAGGCGGTCCTCAGGCCAAGCTGGATGAGTGCCCTCATCACTTATACTCTCCAGCATCAAGTCGTTTTGTCTCCAAGCTGTTATATGGACATCATCATCATCA
>NW_022318242.1:0-1354 GCF_002776525.5 Piliocolobus tephrosceles
GTCCATATAACAGCTTGGAGAGAAAACGACTTGACGCTGGAGAGTATCAGTGACGAGAAAACTCATCCACCTGGGCCTGAGGACTGCCTGTTTTGAAGATGCCCACCACGATAAAAAGATGAAGATGATGATGATGTCCATATAACATCTTGGAGAGAAAACGACTTGATGCAGGAGAGTATAAGTGAGGAGGAGACTCACCCAGCCTGGCCTGAGGACCGCCTGTTTGAAGAGGCTCACCACGATACAAAGATGAAGATGATCATAATGATGTCCATATCACATCATGGAGAGAAACGACTTGACGCTGGAGAGCATAAGTGATGAGGGGACTCATCCAGCTTTGCCTGACCGCCTGTCTTTAAGACGCTCACCACCATACAAAGATGAAGAAGATGATGATGATGATGTCCATATAACAACTTGGAGAGAAAACGACTTGACGCTGGAGAGTATAAGTGATGTGGAGACTCATCCAGCTTGGCCTGAGGACCGCCCCTTTTGATGATGCCCACCACGATAAAAAGGTGAAGAAGATGATGATGATGATGTCCATGTAACAGCGTAGAGAGAAAACGACTTGATGCTGGAGTGCATAAGTGAGGAGGAAACTCATCCACCTTGACCTGAGAACCGCCTCTCTTTAAGATGCTCAACACGATACAAAGATGAAGAAGATGATGATGATGTCCATATAACAGCTTCGAGAGAAAACGACTTGATGCTCAAGACTATAAGTGATGGGGGGACTCATCCAGCTTGGCCTGAGGACCGCCTGTTTTTAAGATGCACACCACGATACAAAGATGAAGAAGATGATGATGATGATGTCCATATAACTGCTTAGAGAGAAAATGACTTGACGCAGGAGAGTATAAGTGATGAGGAGACTCATCCAGCTTGGCCTGAGGACCGCCTGTTTTGAAGAAGCTCACCACGATACAAAGATGAAGATGATGATGATGATGTCCATATAACAGCTTGGAGAGAAACCGACTTGATGCTGGAGAGTATAAGTCACGAGGAGACTCATCCAGCTTGGCCTGAGGACTGCCTGTTTTGAACATGCCCACCACGAGACAAAGATGAAGATGATGATGATGATGTCCATATAACAGCTTGGAGAGAAAAGGACTTGACGCTGGAGAGTATAAGTGAGGAGGAGACTCATCCAGCTTGGTCTGAAGACCGCCTGTTTTGAAGAAGCTCACCACGATACAAAGAAGAAGATAATGATAATGATGGCCATATAACATCATGGAGACAAAACGACTTGACGCTGGAGAGTATAAGTGATGAAGAGACTTATCCAGCTTGGCCTGAGGACCGCCTGTCTTTAAGATGCTCACCACGA
>NW_022318243.1:0-1073 GCF_002776525.5 Piliocolobus tephrosceles
AATCATGTCATCTGCAAACAGGGACAATTTGACTTCTTCTTTTCCTAACTGAATACCCTTGATTTCTTTCTCTTGCCTGATTGCCCTAGCCAGAACTTCCAACACTATGTTGAATAGGAGTGGTGAGAGAGGGCATCCCTGTCTTGTGCCAGTTTTCAAAGGGAATTTTTCCAGTTTTTGCCCATTCAGTGTATTAGCTGTGGGTTTGTCATAAATAGCTCTTATTATTTTGAGGTACGTTCCATCAATACCGAATTTATTGAGCGTTTTTAGCATGAAGGGCTGTTGAATTTTGTCAAAAGCCTTTTCTGCATCTATTGAGATAATCATGTGGTTCTTGTCTTTGGTTCTGTTTATATGCTGGATTACGTTTATTGATTTGCGAATGTTGAACCAGCCTTGCATCCCAGGAATGAAGCCCACTTGATCATGGTGGATAAGCTTTTTGTTGTGCTGCTGAATCCGGTTTGCCAGTATTTTATTGAGGATTTTTGCATCGATGTTCATCAGGGATATTGGTCTAAAATTCTCTTTTTTTGTTGTGTCTCTGCCAGGCTTTGGTATCAGGATGATGTTGGCCTCATAAAATGAGTTAGGGAGGATTCCCTCTTTTTCTATTGATTGGAATAGTTTCAGAAGGAATGGTACCAGCTCCTCCTTGTACCTCTGGTAGAATTCATCTGTGAATCCATCTGGTCCTGGGTTTTTTTGGTGGGTAGGCTATTAATTGTTGCCTCAATTTCAGAGCCTGTTATTGGTCTATTCAGGGATTCAACTTCTTCCTGGTTTAGTCTTGGAAGAGTGTAAGTATCCAGGAAATTATCCATTTCTTCTAGATTTTCTAGTTGATTTGCATAGAGGTGTTTACAGTATTCTCTGATGGTAGTTTGTATTTCTGTGGGGTCGGTGGTGATATCCCCTTTATCATTTTTTAATGCGTCTTTTTGATTCCTCTCTCTTTTCTTCTTTATTAGTCTTGCTAGCGGTCTGTCAATTTTGTTGATCTTTTCAAAAAACCAACTCCTAGATTCATTGATTTTTTGGAGGGTTTTTTGTGTCTCTATCTCCTTCAG
>NW_022318244.1:0-1180 GCF_002776525.5 Piliocolobus tephrosceles
TGATGATGATGATGTCCATATAACAGCTTGGAGACAAAACGACTTGATGCTGGAGAGTATAAGTGATGAGGGCACTCATCCAGCTTGGCCTGAGGACCGCCTGTTTTGAAGATGCCCAACACGATACAAAGATGAAGATGATGATGATGATGTCCATAAAACTGCTTGGAGAGAAACCATCTTGATGCTGGAGAGTATAAGTGATGAGTAGACTCATGCAGCTTGGCCTGAGAACTGCCTGTTTTCAAGATACCCACCACGATACAAAGATGAAGGTGATGATGATGATGATGTCCATATAACAGCTTGGAGAGAAAAAGACTTGAGGCTGGAGAGTATAAGTGAGGAGGAGACTCATCCAGCTTTGCCTGAGGACCACCTGTTTTGAAGATGCCCAGCACGATACCAAGATGAAGATGATGATGATGATGATGTCCATATAACTTCTTGGAGAGAAAACGACTTGATGCTGCAGAGTATAAGTGACAAGGAGACTCATCCAGCTTTGCCTGAGGTCTGCCTGTCTTTAAAATGCCCACCACCATACAAAGATGAAGACGATGATGATGTCCATATAACATCTTGCAGAGAATACGACTTGACACATCAGAGTATAAGTGAGGAAGAGACTCATCCAGCTTGGCCTGAGGACTGCCTGTCTTTAATGCTCACCACGATACAAAGATGAAGAAGAGATGATGATGATGTCCATATAACAGCTTGGAGAGAAAACGACTTGACGCTGCAAAGTATAAGTGACGAGGAGACTCATCCATCTTGGCCTCAAACCGCATGTTTTGAAGATGCCCACCACGATGCAAAGGTGAAGAAGATGATGATGATAATGTCAGTATAACAGCTTGGAGAGAAAAAGACTTGACGCTGGAGAGTATAAGTGACGAGGACACTCATCCATCTTGGCCTGAGGACCGCCTGTTTTGAAGATACCCACCATGATACAAAGATGAAGACGATGATGATGATGTCCATATAACATCTTGCAGAGAAAACGACTTGACGCAAGGGAGTATAAGTGAGGAGGAGACTCATCCAGCTTGGCCTGAACCGCCTGTTTTAAAGATGCTCACCACGATGCAAAGATAAAGATGATGATGATGATGTCCACATAACATCTTGGAGAGAAAACGACTTGACGCTGGAGAGTATAAGTGACGAGGAG
>NW_022318245.1:0-5981 GCF_002776525.5 Piliocolobus tephrosceles
ATCTCCCAGCGCGAGCGACACAGAAGACCGGTGATTTCTGCATTTTCAACTGAGGTACTGGGGTTATCTCACTCGGGAGTGCCGGACAATCGGTGCTGGTCAGCTGCTGCAGCCCGACCAGCGAGAGCTGAAGCAGGGCGAGGCATCGCCTCACCTGGGAAGCGCGAGGGGGAAGGGAGTCCCTTTTCCTAGCCAGGGGAACTGAGACACACAACACCTGGAAAATCGGGTAACTCCCACCCCAATACTACGCTGTAAGCACACCGGCACACCGGAGAATATATCCCACACCTGGCCGGGAGGGTCCCACGCCCACGGAGCCTCCCTCCTTGCTAACACAGCAGTCTGCGGCAATCTAACCGCAAGGCAGCAGCAAGGCTGGGGGAGGGGCGCCCGCCATCGCTGAGGCTTAAGTAGGTTAACAAAGCTGCTGGGAAGCTCGAAATGGGCGGAGCTCACAGCAGCTCAAGGAAACCTGCCTGTCTCTGTAGACTCCGCCTCTGGGGACAGGGCTCAGCTAAAGTAGCAGAGGCCTGTGCAGACGCGAACGACTCTGTCTGACAGCTTTGAAGAGAGCAGTGGATCTCCCAACACGGAGGTTGAGATCTGAGAAGGGGCAGGCTGCCTGCTCAAGTGGGTCCCTGACCCCTGAGTAGCCTAACTGGGAGACATCCCCCACTAGGGGCAGTCTGACACCCCACACCTCACAGGGTGGAGTACACCCCTGAGAGGAAGCTTCCAAAGCAAGAATCAGACAGGTGCACTCGCTGTTCAGCAATATTCTATCTTCTGCAACCTCTGCTGCTGATACCCAGGCAAACAGGGTCTGGAGTGGACCTCAAGCAATCTCCAACAGACCTATAGCTGAGGGTCCTGACAGTCAGAAGGAAAACTATCAAACAGGAAGGACACCTATACCAAAACCCCATCAGTACGTCACCATCATCAAAGACCAGAGACAGATAAAACCACAAAGATGGGGAAAAAGCAGGGCAGAAAAGCTGGAAATTCAAAAAATAAGAGCGCATCTCCTCCTGCAAAGGAGCACAGCCCATCGCCAGCAACGGATCAAAGCTGGTCAGAGAATGATTTTGACGAGATGAGAGAAGAAGGCTTCAGTCCATCAAACCTCTCAGAGCTAAAGGAGGAATTACGTACCCAGCGCAAAGAAACTAAAAATCTTGAAAAAAGAGTGGAAGAATTGACAGCTAGACTAATTAATGCAGAGAAGGTCATAAACGAAATGACAGAGATGAAAACCATGACACGAGAAATACGTGACAAATGCACAAGCTTCAGTAACCGACTCGATCAACTGGAAGAAAGAGTATCAGCGATGGAGGATCAAATGAATGAAATGAAGTGAGAAGAGAAACCAAAAGAAAAAAGAAGAAAAAGAAATGAACAAAGCCTGCAAGAAGTATGGGATTATGTCAAAAGACCAAATCTACGTCTGATTGGGGTGCCTGAAAGTGAGGGAGAAAATGGAACCAAATTGGAAAACACTCTTCAGGATATCATCCAGGAGAACTTCCCCAACCTAGCAGGGCAGGCCAACATTCAAATTCAGGAAATACAGAGAACGCCACAAAGATACTCCTCCAGAAGAGCAACTCCAAGACACATAATTGCCAGATTCACCAAAGTTGAAATGAAGGAAAAAATCTTAAGGGCAGCCAGAGAGAAAGGTCGGGTTACCCACAAAGGGAAGCCCATCAGACTGACAGCAGATCTCTCGGCAGAAACTCTACAAGCCAGAAGAGAGTGGGGGCCAATATTCAACGTTCTTAAAGAAAAGAATTTTAAACCCAGAATTTCATATCCAGCCAAACTAAGTTTCATCAGTGAAGGAGAAATAAAATTCTTTACAGATAAGCAAATGCTTAGAGATTTTGTCACCACCAGGCCTGCCTTACAAGAGACCCTGAAGGAAGCCCTAAACATGGAAAGGAACAACCGGTACCAGCCATTGCAAAAACATGCCAAAATGTAAAGACCATCGAGGCTAGGAAGAAACTGCATCAACTAATGAGCAAAATAACCAGTTAATATCATAATGGCAGGATCAAGTTCACACATAACAATATTAACCTTAAATGTAAATGGACTAAATGCTCCAATTAAAAGACACAGACTGGCAAACTGGATAAAGAGTCAAGACCCATCAGTCTGCTGTATTCAGGAGACCCATCTCACATGCAGAGACATACATAGGCTCAAAATAAAGGGATGGAGGAAGATCTACCAAGCAAATGGAGAACAAAAAAAAGCAGGGGTTGCAATCCTAGTCTCTGATAAAACAGACTTTAAACCATCAAAGATCAAAAGAGACAAAGAAGGCCATTACATAATGGTAAAGGGATCAATTCAACAGGAAGAGCTAACTATCCTAAATATATATGCACCCAATACAGGAGCACCCAGATTCATAAAGCAAGTCCTTAGAGACTTACAAAGAGACTTAGACTCCCATACAATAATAATGGGAGACTTCAACACTCCAATGTCAACATTAGACAGATCAACGAGACAGAAAGTTAACAAGGATATCCAGGAATTGAACTCATCTCTGCACCAAGCGGACCTAATAGACATCTATAGAACTCTCCACCCCAAGTCAACAGAATATACATTCTTCTCAGCACCACATCACACTTATTCCAAAATTGACCACATAATTGGAAGTAAAGCACTCCTCAGCAAATGTAAAAGAACAGAAATTATAACAAACTGTCTCTCTGACCACAGTGCAATCAAACTAGAACTCAGGACTAAGAAACTCAATCAAAACCGCTCAATTACATGGAAACTGAACAACCTGCTCCTGAAAGACTACTGGGTACATAACAAAATGAAAGCAGAAATAAAGATGTTCTTTGAATCCAATGAGAACAAAGATACAACATACCAGAATCTCTGGGACACATTTAAAGCAGTGTGTAGAGGGAAATTTATAGCACTAAGTGCCCACAAGAGAAAGCAGGAAAGATCTAAAATTGACACTCTAACATCACAATTAAAAGAACTAGAGAGGCAAGAGCAAACACATTCAAAAGCTAGCAGAAGGCAAGAAATAACTAAGATCAGAGCAGAACTGAAGGAGATAGAGACACAAAAAACCCTCCAAAAAATCAATGAATCCAGGAGTTGGTTTTTTGAAAAGATCAACAAAATTGACAGACCGCTAGCAAGACTAATAAAGAAGAAAAGAGAGAAGAATCAAATAGACGCAATAAAAAATGATAAAGGGGATATCACCACCGACCCCACAGAAATACAAACTACCATCAGAGAATACTATAAACACTTCTACGCAAATCAACTAGAAAATCTAGAAGAAATGGATAATTTCCTGGATACTTACACTCTCCCAAGACTAAACCAGGAAGAAGTTGAATCCCTGAATAGAACAATAGCAGCCTCTGAAATTGAGGCAACAATTAATAGCCTACCCACCAAAAAAAGCCCAGGACCAGATGGATTCACAGCTGAATTCTACCAGAGGTACAAGGAGGAGCTGGTACCATTCCTTCTGAAACTATTCCAATCAATAGAAAAAGAGGGAATCCTCCCTAACTCATTTTATGAGGCCAACATCATCCTGATACCAAAGCCTGGCAGAGACACAACAAAAAAAGAGAATTTTAGACCAATCTCCCTGATGAACATCGATGCAAAAATCCTCAATAAAATACTGGCAAACCGGATTCAGCAGCACATCAAAAAGCTTATCCACCATGATCAAGTGGGCTTCATCCCTGGGATGCAAGGCTGGTTCAACATTCGCAAATCAATCAACGTAATCCAGCATATCAACAGAACCAAAGACAAGAACCACATGATTATCTCAATAGATGCAGAAAAGGCTTTTGACAAAATTCAACAGCCCTTCATGCTAAAAACGCTCAACAAATTCGGTATTGATGGAACGTACCTCAAAATAATAAGAGCTATTTATGACAAACCCACAGCTAATATCATACTGAATGGGCAAAAACTGGAAAAGTTCCCTTTGAAAACTGGCACAAGACAGGGATGCCCTCTCTCACCACTCCTATTCAACATAGTGTTGGAAGTTCTGGCTAGGGCAATCAGGCAAGAGAAAGAAATCAAGGGTATTCAGTTAGGAAAAGAAGAAGTCAAATTGTCCCTGTTTGCAGATGACATGATTGTGTATTTAGAAAACCCCATCGTCTCAGCCCAAAATCTTCTTAAGCTGATAAGCAACTTCAGCAAAGTCTCAGGATACAAAATTAATGTGCAAAAATCACAAGCATTCTTATACACCAGTAACAGACAAGCAGAGAGCCAAATCAGGAATGAACTTCCATTCACAATTGCTTCAAAGAGAATAAAATACCTAGGAATCCAACTTACAAGGGATGTAAAGGACCTCTTCAAGGAGAACTACAAACCACTGCTCAGTGAAATCAAAGAGGACACAAACAAATGGAAGAACATACCATGCTCATGGATAGGAAGAATCAATATCGTGAAAATGGCCATACTGCCCAAGGTTATTTATAGATTCAATGCCATCCCCATCAAGCTACCAATGAGTTTCTTCACCGAATTGGAAAAAACGGCTTTAAAGTTCATATGGAACCAAAAAAGAGCCCACATTGCCAAGACAATCCTAAGTCAAAAGGACAAAGCTGGAGGCGTCACGCTACCTGACTTCAAACTATACTACAAGGCTACAGTAACCAAAACAGCATGGTACTGGTACCAAAACAGAGATATAGACCAATGGAACAGAACGGAGCCCTCAGAAATAATGCCACACATCTACAACCATCTGATCTTTGACAAACCTGAGAAAAACAAGAAATGGGGAAAGGATTCCCTATTTAATAAATGGTGCTGGGAAAATTGGCTAGCCGTAAGTAGAAAGCTGAAACTGGATCCTTTCCTTACTCCTTATACGAAGATTAATTCAAGATGGATTAGAGACTTAAATGTTAGACCTAATACCATAAAAACCCTAGAAGAAAATCTAGGTAGTACCATTCAGGACATAGGCATGGGCAAGGACTTCACGTCTAAAACAGCAAAAGCAACGGCAGCAAAAGCCAAAATTGACAAATGGGATCTAATTAAACTAAAGAGCTTCTGCACAGCAAAAGAAACTACCATCAGAGTGAACAGGCAACCTACAGAATGGGAGAAAATTTTTGCAATCTACTCATCTGACAAAGGGCTAATTTCCAGAATCTACAAAGAACTCAAACAAATATACAAGAAAAAAACAAACAACCCCATCCAAAAGTGGGGAAAGGATATGAACAGACATTTCTCAAAAGAAGACATTCATACAGCCAACAGACACATGCAAAAATGCTCATCATCACTGGCCATCAGAGAAATGCAAATCAAAACCACAATGAGATACCATCTCACACCAGTTAGAATGGCAATCATTAAAAAATCAGGAAACAACAGGTGTTGGAGAGGATGTGGAGAAATAGGAACACTTTTACACTGTTGGTGGGATTGTAAACTAGTTCAACCATTATGGAAAACAGTATGGCGATTCCTCAAGGATCTAGAACTAGATGTACCATATGACCCAGCCATCCCACTACTGGGTATATACCCAAAGGATTATAAAGTATGCTACTACAAAGACACATGCACACGTATGTTTATTGCGGCACTATTCACAATAGCAAAGACTTGGAATCAACCCAAATGTCCATCAGTGACAGACTGGATTAAGAAAATGTGGCACATATACACCATGGAATACTATGCAGCCATAAAAAAGGATGAGTTTGCGTCCTTTGTAGGGACATGGATGCAGCTGGAAACCATCATTCTTAGCAAACTATCACAAGAACAGAAAACCAAACACCGCATGTTCTCACTCATAGGTGGGAGCTGAACAATGAGATCACTTTGACTCAGGAAGGGGAACATCACACACTGGGGCCTATCATGGGGAGGGGGGAGGGGGGAGGGATTGCATTGGGGAGTTATAC
>NW_022318246.1:0-5981 GCF_002776525.5 Piliocolobus tephrosceles
GTATAACTCCCCAATGCAATCCCTCCCCCCTCCCCCCTCCCCATGATAGGCCCCAGTGTGTGATGTTCCCCTTCCTGAGTCAAAGTGATCTCATTGTTCAGCTCCCACCTATGAGTGAGAACATGCGGTGTTTGGTTTTCTGTTCTTGTGATAGTTTGCTAAGAATGATGGTTTCCAGCTGCATCCATGTCCCTACAAAGGACGCAAACTCATCCTTTTTTATGGCTGCATAGTATTCCATGGTGTATATGTGCCACATTTTCTTAATCCAGTCTGTCACTGATGGACATTTGGGTTGATTCCAAGTCTTTGCTATTGTGAATAGTGCCGCAATAAACATACGTGTGCATGTGTCTTTGTAGTAGCATACTTTATAATCCTTTGGGTATATACCCAGTAGTGGGATGGCTGGGTCATATGGTACATCTAGTTCTAGATCCTTGAGGAATCGCCATACTGTTTTCCATAATGGTTGAACTAGTTTACAATCCCACCAACAGTGTAAAAGTGTTCCTATTTCTCCACATCCTCTCCAACACCTGTTGTTTCCTGATTTTTTAATGATTGCCATTCTAACTGGTGTGAGATGGTATCTCATTGTGGTTTTGATTTGCATTTCTCTGATGGCCAGTGATGATGAGCATTTTTGCATGTGTCTGTTGGCTGTATGAATGTCTTCTTTTGAGAAATGTCTGTTCATATCCTTTCCCCACTTTTGGATGGGGTTGTTTGTTTTTTTCTTGTATATTTGTTTGAGTTCTTTGTAGATTCTGGAAATTAGCCCTTTGTCAGATGAGTAGATTGCAAAAATTTTCTCCCATTCTGTAGGTTGCCTGTTCACTCTGATGGTAGTTTCTTTTGCTGTGCAGAAGCTCTTTAGTTTAATTAGATCCCATTTGTCAATTTTGGCTTTTGCTGCCGTTGCTTTTGCTGTTTTAGACGTGAAGTCCTTGCCCATGCCTATGTCCTGAATGGTACTACCTAGATTTTCTTCTAGGGTTTTTATGGTATTAGGTCTAACATTTAAGTCTCTAATCCATCTTGAATTAATCTTCGTATAAGGAGTAAGGAAAGGATCCAGTTTCAGCTTTCTACTTACGGCTAGCCAATTTTCCCAGCACCATTTATTAAATAGGGAATCCTTTCCCCATTTCTTGTTTTTCTCAGGTTTGTCAAAGATCAGATGGTTGTAGATGTGTGGCATTATTTCTGAAGGCTCCGTTCTGTTCCATTGGTCTATATCTCTGTTTTGGTACCAGTACCATGCTGTTTTGGTTACTGTAGCCTTGTAGTATAGTTTGAAGTCAGGTAGCGTGACGCCTCCAGCTTTGTCCTTTTGACTTAGGATTGTCTTGGCAATGTGGGCTCTTTTTTGGTTCCATATGAACTTTAAAGCCGTTTTTTCCAATTCGGTGAAGAAACTCATTGGTAGCTTGATGGGGATGGCATTGAATCTATAAATAACCTTGGGCAGTATGGCCATTTTCACGATATTGATTCTTCCTATCCATGAGCATGGTATGTTCTTCCATTTGTTTGTGTCCTCTTTGATTTCACTGAGCAGTGGTTTGTAGTTCTCCTTGAAGAGGTCCTTTACATCCCTTGTAAGTTGGATTCCTAGGTATTTTATTCTCTTTGAAGCAATTGTGAATGGAAGTTCATTCCTGATTTGGCTCTCTGCTTGTCTGTTACTGGTGTATAAGAATGCTTGTGATTTTTGCACATTAATTTTGTATCCTGAGACTTTGCTGAAGTTGCTTATCAGCTTAAGAAGATTTTGGGCTGAGACGATGGGGTTTTCTAAATACACAATCATGTCATCTGCAAACAGGGACAATTTGACTTCTTCTTTTCCTAACTGAATACCCTTGATTTCTTTCTCTTGCCTGATTGCCCTAGCCAGAACTTCCAACACTATGTTGAATAGGAGTGGTGAGAGAGGGCATCCCTGTCTTGTGCCAGTTTTCAAAGGGAACTTTTCCAGTTTTTGCCCATTCAGTATGATATTAGCTGTGGGTTTGTCATAAATAGCTCTTATTATTTTGAGGTACGTTCCATCAATACCGAATTTGTTGAGCGTTTTTAGCATGAAGGGCTGTTGAATTTTGTCAAAAGCCTTTTCTGCATCTATTGAGATAATCATGTGGTTCTTGTCTTTGGTTCTGTTGATATGCTGGATTACGTTGATTGATTTGCGAATGTTGAACCAGCCTTGCATCCCAGGGATGAAGCCCACTTGATCATGGTGGATAAGCTTTTTGATGTGCTGCTGAATCCGGTTTGCCAGTATTTTATTGAGGATTTTTGCATCGATGTTCATCAGGGAGATTGGTCTAAAATTCTCTTTTTTTGTTGTGTCTCTGCCAGGCTTTGGTATCAGGATGATGTTGGCCTCATAAAATGAGTTAGGGAGGATTCCCTCTTTTTCTATTGATTGGAATAGTTTCAGAAGGAATGGTACCAGCTCCTCCTTGTACCTCTGGTAGAATTCAGCTGTGAATCCATCTGGTCCTGGGCTTTTTTTGGTGGGTAGGCTATTAATTGTTGCCTCAATTTCAGAGGCTGCTATTGTTCTATTCAGGGATTCAACTTCTTCCTGGTTTAGTCTTGGGAGAGTGTAAGTATCCAGGAAATTATCCATTTCTTCTAGATTTTCTAGTTGATTTGCGTAGAAGTGTTTATAGTATTCTCTGATGGTAGTTTGTATTTCTGTGGGGTCGGTGGTGATATCCCCTTTATCATTTTTTATTGCGTCTATTTGATTCTTCTCTCTTTTCTTCTTTATTAGTCTTGCTAGCGGTCTGTCAATTTTGTTGATCTTTTCAAAAAACCAACTCCTGGATTCATTGATTTTTTGGAGGGTTTTTTGTGTCTCTATCTCCTTCAGTTCTGCTCTGATCTTAGTTATTTCTTGCCTTCTGCTAGCTTTTGAATGTGTTTGCTCTTGCCTCTCTAGTTCTTTTAATTGTGATGTTAGAGTGTCAATTTTAGATCTTTCCTGCTTTCTCTTGTGGGCACTTAGTGCTATAAATTTCCCTCTACACACTGCTTTAAATGTGTCCCAGAGATTCTGGTATGTTGTATCTTTGTTCTCATTGGATTCAAAGAACATCTTTATTTCTGCTTTCATTTTGTTATGTACCCAGTAGTCTTTCAGGAGCAGGTTGTTCAGTTTCCATGTAATTGAGCGGTTTTGATTGAGTTTCTTAGTCCTGAGTTCTAGTTTGATTGCACTGTGGTCAGAGAGACAGTTTGTTATAATTTCTGTTCTTTTACATTTGCTGAGGAGTGCTTTACTTCCAATTATGTGGTCAATTTTGGAATAAGTGTGATGTGGTGCTGAGAAGAATGTATATTCTGTTGACTTGGGGTGGAGAGTTCTATAGATGTCTATTAGGTCCGCTTGGTGCAGAGATGAGTTCAATTCCTGGATATCCTTGTTAACTTTCTGTCTCGTTGATCTGTCTAATGTTGACATTGGAGTGTTGAAGTCTCCCATTATTATTGTATGGGAGTCTAAGTCTCTTTGTAAGTCTCTAAGGACTTGCTTTATGAATCTGGGTGCTCCTGTATTGGGTGCATATATATTTAGGATAGTTAGCTCTTCCTGTTGAATTGATCCCTTTACCATTATGTAATGGCCTTCTTTGTCTCTTTTGATCTTTGATGGTTTAAAGTCTGTTTTATCAGAGACTAGGATTGCAACCCCTGCTTTTTTTTGTTCTCCATTTGCTTGGTAGATCTTCCTCCATCCCTTTATTTTGAGCCTATGTATGTCTCTGCATGTGAGATGGGTCTCCTGAATACAGCAGACTGATGGGTCTTGACTCTTTATCCAGTTTGCCAGTCTGTGTCTTTTAATTGGAGCATTTAGTCCATTTACATTTAAGGTTAATATTGTTATGTGTGAACTTGATCCTGCCATTATGATATTAACTGGTTATTTTGCTCATTAGTTGATGCAGTTTCTTCCTAGCCTCGATGGTCTTTACATTTTGGCATGTTTTTGCAATGGCTGGTACCGGTTGTTCCTTTCCATGTTTAGGGCTTCCTTCAGGGTCTCTTGTAAGGCAGGCCTGGTGGTGACAAAATCTCTAAGCATTTGCTTATCTGTAAAGAATTTTATTTCTCCTTCACTGATGAAACTTAGTTTGGCTGGATATGAAATTCTGGGTTTAAAATTCTTTTCTTTAAGAACGTTGAATATTGGCCCCCACTCTCTTCTGGCTTGTAGAGTTTCTGCCGAGAGATCTGCTGTCAGTCTGATGGGCTTCCCTTTGTGGGTAACCCGACCTTTCTCTCTGGCTGCCCTTAAGATTTTTTCCTTCATTTCAACTTTGGTGAATCTGGCAATTATGTGTCTTGGAGTTGCTCTTCTGGAGGAGTATCTTTGTGGCGTTCTCTGTATTTCCTGAATTTGAATGTTGGCCTGCCCTGCTAGGTTGGGGAAGTTCTCCTGGATGATATCCTGAAGAGTGTTTTCCAATTTGGTTCCATTTTCTCCCTCACTTTCAGGCACCCCAATCAGACGTAGATTTGGTCTTTTGACATAATCCCATACTTCTTGCAGGCTTTGTTCATTTCTTTTTCTTCTTTTTTCTTTTGGTTTCTCTTCTCACTTCATTTCATTCATTTGATCCTCCATCGCTGATACTCTTTCTTCCAGTTGATCGAGTCGGTTACTGAAGCTTGTGCATTTGTCACGTATTTCTCGTGTCATGGTTTTCATCTCTGTCATTTCGTTTATGACCTTCTCTGCATTAATTAGTCTAGCTGTCAATTCTTCCACTCTTTTTTCAAGATTTTTAGTTTCTTTGCGCTGGGTACGTAATTCCTCCTTTAGCTCTGAGAGGTTTGATGGACTGAAGCCTTCTTCTCTCATCTCGTCAAAATCATTCTCTGACCAGCTTTGATCCGTTGCTGGCGATGGGCTGTGCTCCTTTGCAGGAGGAGATGCGCTCTTATTTTTTGAATTTCCAGCTTTTCTGCCCTGCTTTTTCCCCATCTTTGTGGTTTTATCTGTCTCTGGTCTTTGATGATGGTGACGTACTGATGGGGTTTTGGTATAGGTGTCCTTCCTGTTTGATAGTTTTCCTTCTGACTGTCAGGACCCTCAGCTATAGGTCTGTTGGAGATTGCTTGAGGTCCACTCCAGACCCTGTTTGCCTGGGTATCAGCAGCAGAGGTTGCAGAAGATAGAATATTGCTGAACAGCGAGTGCACCTGTCTGATTCTTGCTTTGGAAGCTTCCTCTCAGGGGTGTACTCCACCCTGTGAGGTGTGGGGTGTCAGACTGCCCCTAGTGGGGGATGTCTCCCAGTTAGGCTACTCAGGGGTCAGGGACCCACTTGAGCAGGCAGCCTGCCCCTTCTCAGATCTCAACCTCCGTGTTGGGAGATCCACTGCTCTCTTCAAAGCTGTCAGACAGAGTCGTTCGCGTCTGCACAGGCCTCTGCTACTTTAGCTGAGCCCTGTCCCCAGAGGCGGAGTCTACAGAGACAGGCAGGTTTCCTTGAGCTGCTGTGAGCTCCGCCCATTTCGAGCTTCCCAGCAGCTTTGTTAACCTACTTAAGCCTCAGCGATGGCGGGCGCCCCTCCCCCAGCCTTGCTGCTGCCTTGCGGTTAGATTGCCGCAGACTGCTGTGTTAGCAAGGAGGGAGGCTCCGTGGGCGTGGGACCCTCCCGGCCAGGTGTGGGATATATTCTCCGGTGTGCCGGTGTGCTTACAGCGTAGTATTGGGGTGGGAGTTACCCGATTTTCCAGGTGTTGTGTGTCTCAGTTCCCCTGGCTAGGAAAAGGGACTCCCTTCCCCCTCGCGCTTCCCAGGTGAGGCGATGCCTCGCCCTGCTTCAGCTCTCGCTGGTCGGGCTGCAGCAGCTGACCAGCACCGATTGTCCGGCACTCCCGAGTGAGATAACCCCAGTACCTCAGTTGAAAATGCAGAAATCACCGGTCTTCTGTGTCGCTCGCGCTGGGAGAT
>NW_022318247.1:0-6592 GCF_002776525.5 Piliocolobus tephrosceles
CACCAACATGGCACATATATACATATGTAAATAACCTGCACGTTATGCACATGTACCATAGAACTTAAAGTATAATAAAAAATTAAAAAAAAAAAAAAAAAAAAAGAATGGACTGAAGTAAGTCAACAGAAGAAACAGGAAGACCAATTACAGGAAGCTTTTTGCATCAATACAGGTGAGAGATGAAGGCGATTTGGATCACAGTTGTAGGAGTAGAGATGGTGAGCAATAACTGAATCTCAGAAATATTTTTGGGACAGAAACAAGATAATATTTTGGTAACAGAAATGTGAAGCATTATCTTATGTGGAATGAAAGGAGGACAGGAATCCTTGGTGATACCAAGGCTGATAAAAGACAGCAGATAGGAAAAACTGCCGGAGGTGGTATTGGTGGGGGGAAGATGAGGAATTCAGTTTACTATATCACATTCTAAGAAGACTAAAGGGGCCCGGCACGGTGGCTCACACCTGTAATCCCAGCACTTTGGGAGGCTGTGGCAAGCGGGTCACCTGAGGTCAGGAGTTCAAAACCAGCATGGCCAACATGGTGAAACCCCATTTCTACTAAAATTACAAAAATTAGCCGAGTGTGCTGGTACACGCCTGTAATCCCCACTACATGGGAGGCTGAGGCAGGAGAATCACACCAGGAAGAGGAGGTTGCAGTGAGCCGAGATTGTGCCACTGTACTCACTCCAGCCTGGGAAACAGAGCAAAACTCCATATCAAAAAAAAAAAAAAAAAGACTAAAGGACTTCTAATCATTAACAAATGGATGATCATATAAAGCCATGGTACTATATGAAGTCACTAAGGGAGTGAATGTGCAGTTTTAAAGTCCCCAAAATTCCAAATGTTGCAGCATTCCCAATTTAGAGATGGGGGAGGCAAGAAGAAATCAGCAAGAGATTGAAAAAGCAGCAGCCAGAGGGGTGGGAGAAAAAAACCAGGAGAGTATAATATCATACCTAAAAGGCCAAACAAGGAGTGTTAAACACCATTGCCTGGTCAAATAAGAGAAAGACTGAGATGATCATCTGATTGGCAGCATGGTAGTCATTAAGAAGTACAATTCTGGTGAAATGGCAGGGGTTATAGGAACTGAATTCAGACAGCACAGGCAACGACATACTTCAGAGATACTGGCTGTAAATGGAAGACATGGGATAGTAACTAAAGGAGGAACTGGGAGTAAGATTTTTTTTTCAAGACAGGGAAAAAACCCAACATTATTTGTATGTTGGTAAAAAAGATCCAGTAGTGAGGAAAAATGATGCAGAGCGAGAAGGCAGAATTGCCCCAATTTTTTGAGATCACTAATTCCCCCATTAAAAATAATTTCAATATTTATCCAAAATTTAGAACCATAGTATCTCATATAATAATATTAATAAAATATAATACAAAGAAGCCAATATGTATAATGGCTCTAAAAATAAGTATAAATGTTGAATAAACCAATGAATAATATAATTTTTAACAGCTGCCCTTCCCAACACATTAACAGGTACGCATGTTTTCTTTTAGCTTACTTGCCTTAAGTAAGTGGTGTCTTCTAAAACCAAGATTATATTTTAATATTTTTCAGTTGCTCTGATTTGTGGTTGCTGTGTAACATATTCATGAAAAACAAAATCTACTTTCATATTCACAGTTCTTTGAAGTAGATTACTAAGTCCACATTGTGTTCACACACTTTCAAATCTAGACTTTAGAAAGCTAAACTATTAGCTGAATATCCAGTAGAGAAAAAAAGCTTTCTTATTCAGTCAACTTTGCTAAAATTATATAAATATACTCCCAACTTAAAAAATAATATCTATCCACAAGCATTGTATCTGCTTGTAGAATAACACATGCATCCAGGAAAAACTACTTTAAACCACGGATTGGGGTTTATAAAAACCGCCAGTCAGTAAACACCATAGGCTTTGCAGGCCACATAAAATCTCTGTTGCATATTCTCCTTTTTTACAATACTAATCCCTTACAATCCTTTTTGAAATTTAACAATTTTAAAATGTAAAAACAATTCTTAGGTCATAGGCCATACAAAAACAATTTGAGGGCTGGATTTGGCCCATGGGCTATAATTTGTTGACTCCTGCTTTAAACGGTTGTACAAAAGATTAAATATGATCCAGGTGAGTCAAATTTCAGGATTGAAGGTGGACACACTGAAAATTATTTATATTCTGCAGAAAGTAGATATATGACTGTCAAAAAATAGGAAGGAATTTCTACTTGAAATAGCATATTCGAAACATTCTATATCTAAAAAAGCAACTGAGCTGTCCTTTTACTGAAAGCCACTGTATTGATAAAACAGCTAGTATCTCTGGTTACATAATCAACCCAACTGATACACTTTTCGGGATTATCTCTTAAATACTGTATCAGTAAATAGTGAAATAGAGGGAAAGCAGTTAACTTGTTTTAATTTCCCCTCTTTAATTTACTGCATTAAAAAAAAAAAAACAAAAAACCCAAGACGAAGCTTCTGGGGAGGCTGAGGCAAAAGAATTGCTTGAACCCAGGAGACGGAGGTTGCAGTGAGCCGAGATTGCGCCACTGCACTCCAGCCTGGGTGACAGAGCAAGACTCCATCTCTACAAAATAATAATAATAATAATAATAATAATAATAATAATAATAATAAAAGTTTTAAGTTAGGAGAGCTCAAGCTATTTTATTAACTTCTTCTGGACTGTTACATACTCATAAAGGCAATGGATCCTTCCTCCACAAAAAGAAATATATCCAAACTTTTGCTTTAATTTCAGAGAGATCCAGACTCCCTGAAGCCTACCCATGGGTCCTGAGTGAAGATACTCTTAGAAGCACAAAAACTTCATTCCTTCAGGTAATTTCACATCAGGTTTCTAAAAAGAAAAAAACCTACATAGCTATCACATGGTGGTGAGTAAAGTAAAATTATATTTATAGATAATCTAAACATCAAGACAATAATACATGCTCTTATGACTGGTGGATTTTTCAGTAATTCAAAGCTTCCCAAATGAAGTTTTTCTCTCTCTCCTCACACCAGCTTGTGATTTCTGCTACAGTCTGGCCATTTTCTCACTCTGCCAATATATGCTGTACTTTTTTCTGCATCAATTCTCATGAGATGTTACCCTTGCCTGCAGTGTTCTTGCCGTACATGTTCAAATCCTACCTATTTGTCAGGACCCAAATTAAATTCTACCACTTCCATCTTTTCTTTTTTGATACTGTAGCCCATAGTTTATTTTCGTGGGATTTACTGCTTTTATAAACACTACTAAAACAGCGAGTCATACAATAATTTGTGTTATCACATTGTTTTTGTATGTTCTGAGTATCTCCACAATGATGCCAGTAACAAAAGGTAGGAATACTTCTCACTATCATCTTAGGCTATAGCACTATTATACATGACATATTTCATAAGTAATTATTAAATAAATGAATTAACTTCAATGGCTTCTGAAAATACTGATTTGGTTGCTCAATGTAAACCTGAATTAGAGGCAAAAATTTAAAAGAAAAAACAACTCAATGTATATTTACAGTGTTGTGCAACATCAACAAAAAACCTAAGTGAAATGAAATTGAGCATTTAATTTTTAAAACTGTATTATCTGTTAAGTGACAATGCCCAAAGCTAGAGAAAACTCTATAAACTGAAGTACATGATCATGATTACTTAGTTGTTCCTCTCCACCCCATGGACATGATGGGATAAGAATAAACTGCCTTGATTTTAGTTCCAGTTTTGTGGTCTAAATATAGCACTGAATCATAACTGGGTGGCATAAAAGTCTATTTAACGTTCCAGTAGGTCTTAGGCATTTGTTTCATTCAGTGCTAGACTTATCAGTTATTTTCATACAAAATTTTCCAAGAGTATAACTAGTCCCAGGCAGCATCGAAAAGTGGTGAAGTCCCTCCTTTACAGCTCCCACATCACTCTTTTGGCATCACATTGCTTTAAAATCAGGCGTGTTCAACCTGCTCTCTGATGCTGAGGGTTCCCCCTGTGGCACCCTGCCTAGGTTTGTGCTCAGGTCAGACCTCATCCCTAGCTTTCTTTTCTTTCCCCTGCCCAAATCTCATGAATATTTACTTCAGTCCATTAAAGTCTTACTAAATAAGTAGGTTATTTCCTATAAACAAACTCATTTTAAGGTGTGTTTATTGTGCTAATTAAAGGAAAGACTAAAATGTTGGAAAAACAATGTTTTTAAGTTTGAAGGCATTTCACCAATGCCTTTCATATCATAAACTTAGGAAGTGCTACTCTTCTTGCATAAAGTTAGCACTAGTTTAGAGGAAGTATATTCTATAAATAAAAAGAAAAAAAAAAAGCATGAGGTGTGACAAAACCACTCCTAACACATTTAGGAAAAGTATCTCGGGAGATTTAGAGGTGAAGAGCAGTGAGAATAGACAAGATTTGCAGTTTTCCATATGTAGAACTACTTGTTAGCACACGGTTGTTAATGAAGGTAAAGTTATTCATTAATTCAGTTAATAAAACAGTTAATTAGTTGTATAAAGCAGATCTGTGCAATGTTTCACAGGTGACTTCACTGTATCAGAAATTGAATTTGTTAATCCCCTCTATTACTAAAGCATGAGCAACAATCCACTTCCTCTCCAGTATTTGGACTTAATGAAGGGCACTGCCATTAACCCCTGCCCAAGTCAGGACCCAGGAGTTATCTCTGGTGTATCTGATTCTTCATCCCCTCATCCAATTAATCCCCACATCCTATAAGTTCTAACTTGTAAATATCTCACTATATGCCCACTTCTCTTCATCCTCATTGTCACCACACTAGTCAAGCCCCAGTATCTCTTTCCCAGATTTACTGTGAAGTTTACTAAATTCACACCCTTCCATCCTTCATGATGCAGATTCAGCAATCTCAGAAAAATCCAAATCTGTGGTACATGCATACGACAGAACATTACACAACTATGTGAACGATTAGCAATCATAGTTACCAATATGAACAAATCTCATAATCACAATGCTTCTTTCACCCAAGTGAATACACATTGTATGCCCCTATTTATATAAAGTATAATGTAGGCAATACCCTCCATATACAGTGAGAAGTCAGGCAAGAGGTCTCCTTGGTGGGCAAGAGACAGGACTGACTGGAAGGAAAATGAAGGGGAACTTTTAGGATGCTGGTATTGTTATTTTTCTTCATCTGGGTGTTCATCACGTAGGTGTGTTAAGTCTGTGAAAATTCATGAAGCAGTATGCTCACACTGCTAGATGTATTAGGCATTAATAAAAAAATTTAGAAAAAATACAAATCTGATGGTCAATGTCTTCCCACTGTTCTCAAGCTAAAGCCCAAAGGCTAATATCTAATACTGACTTGCAAGATATTTCACCATACAGTGTCATCTTTCCCTCTCTCCATGTCTTTTATCTTGAATGTGTTTTGTTCTTCTTCTTCCTTTATGACTCTCACATCTGCTGTGCCCTCAGCTCAAAACACCACCTTGCCTTCTCATTTGGTTTAAATCTAATGTGACTCAAATTCAGTTAAAATGTCATTTGTGCAACCTAAAATAGATTGTAGTTTTGTTTTCTGACCCCAGATTGGGTTCTGATCACCTCCATCTTCCCACCATCACTCCTCTTTAGCTGTGAGGGCAGGCAATGTGTTTTGTTTACCACTCTATTCTCACAGTTCTCTATAGAGTTGATGATTGAATATATTTACTTATATCCTATACAAGGACATGGCAGGTAGCTGTGGCAAAGTTTCAAAGTCTAACTACTCCAGTATAAATGATTAGATTGCTAAGAGTGTTTGATATGCAAACTTAAAGGAAATAAAAGTTAAACGTTAAATTGTTTATATACGAAAAGATACAAGCCATCCATATATCTCTCAAGCACAGGGAGAAGTCACTTTTAATGGTTCTTCAATGTATTTGAAAGTTCTATTTTAAAAAATAATCTATGGCAATAAAACTCTAAAACAAAATCATAAACTTTTAGTCATTGTCTACACACAGATGTTGAATTATTTTTAATGTAATGAAAACCAAGAACCCAGTACTGTTTTAATGAATTGAGTGAGGTCAATTAATTACTTCAGTTTCTTTTAATGAGAAGTCACAAAAATATTTAATGTCTGTCTACCTCAACTTTCATGAAAAAAACTATTTTACAAATATTTGCAAACATTCCTAAGAAGATTTTAAGCTTTTCTAAATTAAACATAAAATAATTGGATGAATACAAAGTAAAAATATAACTTTTTATTCGTTAGAATTACTCATGGAAAATAACACAGGTGGCCTATCAAGTGGCATTCACAAACTGTTCTTCCTGATAAAAAAGCAAAATCTGGTCACTTTTTATAATGGCAGAAAAGCATAGAGTGATAATTACCTTGAATGAAAATGTCCAAAGGAATAAAAACAAAACCAAAACTATGTTTCAGAAGCCAGTATCATTTTCTATAATGAGCTTTACACTATGCATTTTAGAATCTTTAAGCATAATTTAATTTAAATAAAAAATACAAATTGTGGGGAGCGGAGCAAGATGGCCGAATAGGAACAGCTCCAGTCTC
>NW_022318248.1:0-6592 GCF_002776525.5 Piliocolobus tephrosceles
GAGACTGGAGCTGTTCCTATTCGGCCATCTTGCTCCGCTCCCCACAATTTGTATTTTTTATTTAAATTAAATTATGCTTAAAGATTCTAAAATGCATAGTGTAAAGCTCATTATAGAAAATGATACTGGCTTCTGAAACATAGTTTTGGTTTTGTTTTTATTCCTTTGGACATTTTCATTCAAGGTAATTATCACTCTATGCTTTTCTGCCATTATAAAAAGTGACCAGATTTTGCTTTTTTATCAGGAAGAACAGTTTGTGAATGCCACTTGATAGGCCACCTGTGTTATTTTCCATGAGTAATTCTAACGAATAAAAAGTTATATTTTTACTTTGTATTCATCCAATTATTTTATGTTTAATTTAGAAAAGCTTAAAATCTTCTTAGGAATGTTTGCAAATATTTGTAAAATAGTTTTTTTCATGAAAGTTGAGGTAGACAGACATTAAATATTTTTGTGACTTCTCATTAAAAGAAACTGAAGTAATTAATTGACCTCACTCAATTCATTAAAACAGTACTGGGTTCTTGGTTTTCATTACATTAAAAATAATTCAACATCTGTGTGTAGACAATGACTAAAAGTTTATGATTTTGTTTTAGAGTTTTATTGCCATAGATTATTTTTTAAAATAGAACTTTCAAATACATTGAAGAACCATTAAAAGTGACTTCTCCCTGTGCTTGAGAGATATATGGATGGCTTGTATCTTTTCGTATATAAACAATTTAACGTTTAACTTTTATTTCCTTTAAGTTTGCATATCAAACACTCTTAGCAATCTAATCATTTATACTGGAGTAGTTAGACTTTGAAACTTTGCCACAGCTACCTGCCATGTCCTTGTATAGGATATAAGTAAATATATTCAATCATCAACTCTATAGAGAACTGTGAGAATAGAGTGGTAAACAAAACACATTGCCTGCCCTCACAGCTAAAGAGGAGTGATGGTGGGAAGATGGAGGTGATCAGAACCCAATCTGGGGTCAGAAAACAAAACTACAATCTATTTTAGGTTGCACAAATGACATTTTAACTGAATTTGAGTCACATTAGATTTAAACCAAATGAGAAGGCAAGGTGGTGTTTTGAGCTGAGGGCACAGCAGATGTGAGAGTCATAAAGGAAGAAGAAGAACAAAACACATTCAAGATAAAAGACATGGAGAGAGGGAAAGATGACACTGTATGGTGAAATATCTTGCAAGTCAGTATTAGATATTAGCCTTTGGGCTTTAGCTTGAGAACAGTGGGAAGACATTGACCATCAGATTTGTATTTTTTCTAAATTTTTTTATTAATGCCTAATACATCTAGCAGTGTGAGCATACTGCTTCATGAATTTTCACAGACTTAACACACCTACGTGATGAACACCCAGATGAAGAAAAATAACAATACCAGCATCCTAAAAGTTCCCCTTCATTTTCCTTCCAGTCAGTCCTGTCTCTTGCCCACCAAGGAGACCTCTTGCCTGACTTCTCACTGTATATGGAGGGTATTGCCTACATTATACTTTATATAAATAGGGGCATACAATGTGTATTCACTTGGGTGAAAGAAGCATTGTGATTATGAGATTTGTTCATATTGGTAACTATGATTGCTAATCGTTCACATAGTTGTGTAATGTTCTGTCGTATGCATGTACCACAGATTTGGATTTTTCTGAGATTGCTGAATCTGCATCATGAAGGATGGAAGGGTGTGAATTTAGTAAACTTCACAGTAAATCTGGGAAAGAGATACTGGGGCTTGACTAGTGTGGTGACAATGAGGATGAAGAGAAGTGGGCATATAGTGAGATATTTACAAGTTAGAACTTATAGGATGTGGGGATTAATTGGATGAGGGGATGAAGAATCAGATACACCAGAGATAACTCCTGGGTCCTGACTTGGGCAGGGGTTAATGGCAGTGCCCTTCATTAAGTCCAAATACTGGAGAGGAAGTGGATTGTTGCTCATGCTTTAGTAATAGAGGGGATTAACAAATTCAATTTCTGATACAGTGAAGTCACCTGTGAAACATTGCACAGATCTGCTTTATACAACTAATTAACTGTTTTATTAACTGAATTAATGAATAACTTTACCTTCATTAACAACCGTGTGCTAACAAGTAGTTCTACATATGGAAAACTGCAAATCTTGTCTATTCTCACTGCTCTTCACCTCTAAATCTCCCGAGATACTTTTCCTAAATGTGTTAGGAGTGGTTTTGTCACACCTCATGCTTTTTTTTTTTCTTTTTATTTATAGAATATACTTCCTCTAAACTAGTGCTAACTTTATGCAAGAAGAGTAGCACTTCCTAAGTTTATGATATGAAAGGCATTGGTGAAATGCCTTCAAACTTAAAAACATTGTTTTTCCAACATTTTAGTCTTTCCTTTAATTAGCACAATAAACACACCTTAAAATGAGTTTGTTTATAGGAAATAACCTACTTATTTAGTAAGACTTTAATGGACTGAAGTAAATATTCATGAGATTTGGGCAGGGGAAAGAAAAGAAAGCTAGGGATGAGGTCTGACCTGAGCACAAACCTAGGCAGGGTGCCACAGGGGGAACCCTCAGCATCAGAGAGCAGGTTGAACACGCCTGATTTTAAAGCAATGTGATGCCAAAAGAGTGATGTGGGAGCTGTAAAGGAGGGACTTCACCACTTTTCGATGCTGCCTGGGACTAGTTATACTCTTGGAAAATTTTGTATGAAAATAACTGATAAGTCTAGCACTGAATGAAACAAATGCCTAAGACCTACTGGAACGTTAAATAGACTTTTATGCCACCCAGTTATGATTCAGTGCTATATTTAGACCACAAAACTGGAACTAAAATCAAGGCAGTTTATTCTTATCCCATCATGTCCATGGGGTGGAGAGGAACAACTAAGTAATCATGATCATGTACTTCAGTTTATAGAGTTTTCTCTAGCTTTGGGCATTGTCACTTAACAGATAATACAGTTTTAAAAATTAAATGCTCAATTTCATTTCACTTAGGTTTTTTGTTGATGTTGCACAACACTGTAAATATACATTGAGTTGTTTTTTCTTTTAAATTTTTGCCTCTAATTCAGGTTTACATTGAGCAACCAAATCAGTATTTTCAGAAGCCATTGAAGTTAATTCATTTATTTAATAATTACTTATGAAATATGTCATGTATAATAGTGCTATAGCCTAAGATGATAGTGAGAAGTATTCCTACCTTTTGTTACTGGCATCATTGTGGAGATACTCAGAACATACAAAAACAATGTGATAACACAAATTATTGTATGACTCGCTGTTTTAGTAGTGTTTATAAAAGCAGTAAATCCCACGAAAATAAACTATGGGCTACAGTATCAAAAAAGAAAAGATGGAAGTGGTAGAATTTAATTTGGGTCCTGACAAATAGGTAGGATTTGAACATGTACGGCAAGAACACTGCAGGCAAGGGTAACATCTCATGAGAATTGATGCAGAAAAAAGTACAGCATATATTGGCAGAGTGAGAAAATGGCCAGACTGTAGCAGAAATCACAAGCTGGTGTGAGGAGAGAGAGAAAAACTTCATTTGGGAAGCTTTGAATTACTGAAAAATCCACCAGTCATAAGAGCATGTATTATTGTCTTGATGTTTAGATTATCTATAAATATAATTTTACTTTACTCACCACCATGTGATAGCTATGTAGGTTTTTTTCTTTTTAGAAACCTGATGTGAAATTACCTGAAGGAATGAAGTTTTTGTGCTTCTAAGAGTATCTTCACTCAGGACCCATGGGTAGGCTTCAGGGAGTCTGGATCTCTCTGAAATTAAAGCAAAAGTTTGGATATATTTCTTTTTGTGGAGGAAGGATCCATTGCCTTTATGAGTATGTAACAGTCCAGAAGAAGTTAATAAAATAGCTTGAGCTCTCCTAACTTAAAACTTTTATTATTATTATTATTATTATTATTATTATTATTATTATTATTTTGTAGAGATGGAGTCTTGCTCTGTCACCCAGGCTGGAGTGCAGTGGCGCAATCTCGGCTCACTGCAACCTCCGTCTCCTGGGTTCAAGCAATTCTTTTGCCTCAGCCTCCCCAGAAGCTTCGTCTTGGGTTTTTTGTTTTTTTTTTTTTAATGCAGTAAATTAAAGAGGGGAAATTAAAACAAGTTAACTGCTTTCCCTCTATTTCACTATTTACTGATACAGTATTTAAGAGATAATCCCGAAAAGTGTATCAGTTGGGTTGATTATGTAACCAGAGATACTAGCTGTTTTATCAATACAGTGGCTTTCAGTAAAAGGACAGCTCAGTTGCTTTTTTAGATATAGAATGTTTCGAATATGCTATTTCAAGTAGAAATTCCTTCCTATTTTTTGACAGTCATATATCTACTTTCTGCAGAATATAAATAATTTTCAGTGTGTCCACCTTCAATCCTGAAATTTGACTCACCTGGATCATATTTAATCTTTTGTACAACCGTTTAAAGCAGGAGTCAACAAATTATAGCCCATGGGCCAAATCCAGCCCTCAAATTGTTTTTGTATGGCCTATGACCTAAGAATTGTTTTTACATTTTAAAATTGTTAAATTTCAAAAAGGATTGTAAGGGATTAGTATTGTAAAAAAGGAGAATATGCAACAGAGATTTTATGTGGCCTGCAAAGCCTATGGTGTTTACTGACTGGCGGTTTTTATAAACCCCAATCCGTGGTTTAAAGTAGTTTTTCCTGGATGCATGTGTTATTCTACAAGCAGATACAATGCTTGTGGATAGATATTATTTTTTAAGTTGGGAGTATATTTATATAATTTTAGCAAAGTTGACTGAATAAGAAAGCTTTTTTTCTCTACTGGATATTCAGCTAATAGTTTAGCTTTCTAAAGTCTAGATTTGAAAGTGTGTGAACACAATGTGGACTTAGTAATCTACTTCAAAGAACTGTGAATATGAAAGTAGATTTTGTTTTTCATGAATATGTTACACAGCAACCACAAATCAGAGCAACTGAAAAATATTAAAATATAATCTTGGTTTTAGAAGACACCACTTACTTAAGGCAAGTAAGCTAAAAGAAAACATGCGTACCTGTTAATGTGTTGGGAAGGGCAGCTGTTAAAAATTATATTATTCATTGGTTTATTCAACATTTATACTTATTTTTAGAGCCATTATACATATTGGCTTCTTTGTATTATATTTTATTAATATTATTATATGAGATACTATGGTTCTAAATTTTGGATAAATATTGAAATTATTTTTAATGGGGGAATTAGTGATCTCAAAAAATTGGGGCAATTCTGCCTTCTCGCTCTGCATCATTTTTCCTCACTACTGGATCTTTTTTACCAACATACAAATAATGTTGGGTTTTTTCCCTGTCTTGAAAAAAAAATCTTACTCCCAGTTCCTCCTTTAGTTACTATCCCATGTCTTCCATTTACAGCCAGTATCTCTGAAGTATGTCGTTGCCTGTGCTGTCTGAATTCAGTTCCTATAACCCCTGCCATTTCACCAGAATTGTACTTCTTAATGACTACCATGCTGCCAATCAGATGATCATCTCAGTCTTTCTCTTATTTGACCAGGCAATGGTGTTTAACACTCCTTGTTTGGCCTTTTAGGTATGATATTATACTCTCCTGGTTTTTTTCTCCCACCCCTCTGGCTGCTGCTTTTTCAATCTCTTGCTGATTTCTTCTTGCCTCCCCCATCTCTAAATTGGGAATGCTGCAACATTTGGAATTTTGGGGACTTTAAAACTGCACATTCACTCCCTTAGTGACTTCATATAGTACCATGGCTTTATATGATCATCCATTTGTTAATGATTAGAAGTCCTTTAGTCTTTTTTTTTTTTTTTTTGATATGGAGTTTTGCTCTGTTTCCCAGGCTGGAGTGAGTACAGTGGCACAATCTCGGCTCACTGCAACCTCCTCTTCCTGGTGTGATTCTCCTGCCTCAGCCTCCCATGTAGTGGGGATTACAGGCGTGTACCAGCACACTCGGCTAATTTTTGTAATTTTAGTAGAAATGGGGTTTCACCATGTTGGCCATGCTGGTTTTGAACTCCTGACCTCAGGTGACCCGCTTGCCACAGCCTCCCAAAGTGCTGGGATTACAGGTGTGAGCCACCGTGCCGGGCCCCTTTAGTCTTCTTAGAATGTGATATAGTAAACTGAATTCCTCATCTTCCCCCCACCAATACCACCTCCGGCAGTTTTTCCTATCTGCTGTCTTTTATCAGCCTTGGTATCACCAAGGATTCCTGTCCTCCTTTCATTCCACATAAGATAATGCTTCACATTTCTGTTACCAAAATATTATCTTGTTTCTGTCCCAAAAATATTTCTGAGATTCAGTTATTGCTCACCATCTCTACTCCTACAACTGTGATCCAAATCGCCTTCATCTCTCACCTGTATTGATGCAAAAAGCTTCCTGTAATTGGTCTTCCTGTTTCTTCTGTTGACTTACTTCAGTCCATTCTTTTTTTTTTTTTTTTTTTTTAATTTTTTATTATACTTTAAGTTCTATGGTACATGTGCATAACGTGCAGGTTATTTACATATGTATATATGTGCCATGTTGGTG
>NW_022318249.1:0-1680 GCF_002776525.5 Piliocolobus tephrosceles
AGTAAATGCCCGGAGTAAAATTGCTAGGTTTTATGGTAATTATATATTTATTAGAAACTGTCAAGCGATCCACTGCCTCAGCCTCCCATCTAATGCTTTTTAAATTAAAATACAGTCCAGGCACAGTGACTCACACTTGTAATCCCAACACTTTGGGAGGCTTAGGTGAGCAGATCACCTGAGGTCAGGAGTTTGAGACCAGCTCGTCCAACATGATGAAACTCGGTCTCTACTAAAAATACAAAAAATTGCTCAGCATGGTGGCATACACCTGTAATCCCAGATGCTTGAGAGGCTGAGGCATGAGAATGACTTGAACCCGGGAGGTAGAGGTTGCGGTGAGCCAAGATTGCACCACTGCACTCCAGTCTAGGTGACAGAGTGAGACTCTGTCTCAAAATAAAAAATAATTATTTAGCAATGAACAATTGAAAAGTGAAATATTATGAAATGTATAAATGTATTATTTACAATAGCACCAAAAACATGAAACACTTAGGTATAAATCTAACAAAGTATGTACAAGATACGTATGCTGAAAAGTATAAAACATTAATGAAAGAGGCCGGGTGCGGTGGCTTACACCTGTAATCCCAGCACTTTGGGAGACTGAGGCACATGGACCACCTGAGGTTAGGAGTTCGAGACCAGCCTGGCCAATATGGCAAAATGCTGTCTCTACTAAAAATACAAAATTATCTGGGCATGATGGCACATGCCTGTAATCCCAGCTACTCGGGAGGCTGAGACAGGAGAATCGCTCGAACCCGGAAGGCGGAGGTTACAGTGAACTGAGATTGCACAATGGCGCTCCAGCCTGGGCAACAAGAGCAAAACTCCCTCTCAAAAAAAAAAAAGAGATTGCAAAAAGAGAATAGAATGTCTACACCACACTGTTGACATATGATTTTTCTTTTTACTCTTCCTTGTTTCTGATATTTGGAATTTATGTGTAAGCTTGACAATACAATTTCAGAGTCTTGAGTTGCCAAGAATTAATGTGCATTAGCCTGCTTCGTAATCCATTCTTTGGGAAATCTTTTAATTCTTTAATCACGGAAGTTAACCTTCTACTGCATGAGTTTTTTACTTGAGTTTTTCATACTTCTAATGATATATGTTTTTTAACTTAGGATCTAGTATCCTGCTAATAATACAGTACATTGATTGGATAATCCCCCATTTCCTAGAATTTATGGATCTTCTCTCTTTACTGAATTGTTTGCTACTTTGTATCACTGAGGATTTGCATCAGTGTTTGTGTATTTCTTAACATTTCCTTAAAAATGTTACAGTGAATTTTACTCTGCCGTATTATTTTGAATTGTACAGCAAAATTGACTAATTTTTCTATTTATGTACAGTCTTATGAATTTTAATGTGTTTAGATTTTTGTAGTCATCACCATAATCAAGATACAGAACGGTTTCACCATCCCAAAAGACTTCTTCATACCATCCTTTTATAGTCATATGCTCACCCTAGCCAAAACTCGTGGACATCAGTGATTATTTTTCATTACTATAGTTTCATCTTTCTAAGATTTCCAAATAAATGAAATCATACAACATGTAACTGTTTAGAGCATAATGTCTTTCACTGAGTATAATGTCTTCCGGAAGTAATGTTTTTGAAATTAATTCAAGTTGTGTGAGTCCAAGTTGGTTCCTTTTTATTGCT
>NW_022318250.1:0-1663 GCF_002776525.5 Piliocolobus tephrosceles
AAATTGCTAGGTTTTATGGTAATTATATATTTATTAGAAACTGTCAAGCGATCCACTGCCTCAGCCTCCCATCTAATGCTTTTTAAATTAAAATACAGTCCAGGCACAGTGACTCACACTTGTAATCCCAACACTTTGGGAGGCTTAGGTGAGCAGATCACCTGAGGTCAGGAGTTTGAGACCAGCTCGTCCAACATGATGAAACTCGGTCTCTACTAAAAATACAAAAAATTGCTCAGCATGGTGGCATACACCTGTAATCCCAGATGCTTGAGAGGCTGAGGCATGAGAATGACTTGAACCCGGGAGGTAGAGGTTGCGGTGAGCCAAGATTGCACCACTGCACTCCAGTCTAGGTGACAGAGTGAGACTCTGTCTCAAAATAAAAAATAATTATTTAGCAATGAACAATTGAAAAGTGAAATATTATGAAATGTATAAATGTATTATTTACAATAGCACCAAAAACATGAAACACTTAGGTATAAATCTAACAAAGTATGTACAAGATACGTATGCTGAAAAGTATAAAACATTAATGAAAGAGGCCGGGTGCGGTGGCTTACACCTGTAATCCCAGCACTTTGGGAGACTGAGGCACATGGACCACCTGAGGTTAGGAGTTCGAGACCAGCCTGGCCAATATGGCAAAATGCTGTCTCTACTAAAAATACAAAATTATCTGGGCATGATGGCACATGCCTGTAATCCCAGCTACTCGGGAGGCTGAGACAGGAGAATCGCTCGAACCCGGAAGGCGGAGGTTACAGTGAACTGAGATTGCACAATGGCGCTCCAGCCTGGGCAACAAGAGCAAAACTCCCTCTCAAAAAAAAAAAAGAGATTGCAAAAAGAGAATAGAATGTCTACACCACACTGTTGACATATGATTTTTCTTTTTACTCTTCCTTGTTTCTGATATTTGGAATTTATGTGTAAGCTTGACAATACAATTTCAGAGTCTTGAGTTGCCAAGAATTAATGTGCATTAGCCTGCTTCGTAATCCATTCTTTGGGAAATCTTTTAATTCTTTAATCACGGAAGTTAACCTTCTACTGCATGAGTTTTTTACTTGAGTTTTTCATACTTCTAATGATATATGTTTTTTAACTTAGGATCTAGTATCCTGCTAATAATACAGTACATTGATTGGATAATCCCCCATTTCCTAGAATTTATGGATCTTCTCTCTTTACTGAATTGTTTGCTACTTTGTATCACTGAGGATTTGCATCAGTGTTTGTGTATTTCTTAACATTTCCTTAAAAATGTTACAGTGAATTTTACTCTGCCGTATTATTTTGAATTGTACAGCAAAATTGACTAATTTTTCTATTTATGTACAGTCTTATGAATTTTAATGTGTTTAGATTTTTGTAGTCATCACCATAATCAAGATACAGAACGGTTTCACCATCCCAAAAGACTTCTTCATACCATCCTTTTATAGTCATATGCTCACCCTAGCCAAAACTCGTGGACATCAGTGATTATTTTTCATTACTATAGTTTCATCTTTCTAAGATTTCCAAATAAATGAAATCATACAACATGTAACTGTTTAGAGCATAATGTCTTTCACTGAGTATAATGTCTTCCGGAAGTAATGTTTTTGAAATTAATTCAAGTTGTGTGAGTCCAAGTTGGTTCCTTTTTATTGCT
>NW_022318251.1:0-1680 GCF_002776525.5 Piliocolobus tephrosceles
AGCAATAAAAAGGAACCAACTTGGACTCACACAACTTGAATTAATTTCAAAAACATTACTTCCGGAAGACATTATACTCAGTGAAAGACATTATGCTCTAAACAGTTACATGTTGTATGATTTCATTTATTTGGAAATCTTAGAAAGATGAAACTATAGTAATGAAAAATAATCACTGATGTCCACGAGTTTTGGCTAGGGTGAGCATATGACTATAAAAGGATGGTATGAAGAAGTCTTTTGGGATGGTGAAACCGTTCTGTATCTTGATTATGGTGATGACTACAAAAATCTAAACACATTAAAATTCATAAGACTGTACATAAATAGAAAAATTAGTCAATTTTGCTGTACAATTCAAAATAATACGGCAGAGTAAAATTCACTGTAACATTTTTAAGGAAATGTTAAGAAATACACAAACACTGATGCAAATCCTCAGTGATACAAAGTAGCAAACAATTCAGTAAAGAGAGAAGATCCATAAATTCTAGGAAATGGGGGATTATCCAATCAATGTACTGTATTATTAGCAGGATACTAGATCCTAAGTTAAAAAACATATATCATTAGAAGTATGAAAAACTCAAGTAAAAAACTCATGCAGTAGAAGGTTAACTTCCGTGATTAAAGAATTAAAAGATTTCCCAAAGAATGGATTACGAAGCAGGCTAATGCACATTAATTCTTGGCAACTCAAGACTCTGAAATTGTATTGTCAAGCTTACACATAAATTCCAAATATCAGAAACAAGGAAGAGTAAAAAGAAAAATCATATGTCAACAGTGTGGTGTAGACATTCTATTCTCTTTTTGCAATCTCTTTTTTTTTTTTGAGAGGGAGTTTTGCTCTTGTTGCCCAGGCTGGAGCGCCATTGTGCAATCTCAGTTCACTGTAACCTCCGCCTTCCGGGTTCGAGCGATTCTCCTGTCTCAGCCTCCCGAGTAGCTGGGATTACAGGCATGTGCCATCATGCCCAGATAATTTTGTATTTTTAGTAGAGACAGCATTTTGCCATATTGGCCAGGCTGGTCTCGAACTCCTAACCTCAGGTGGTCCATGTGCCTCAGTCTCCCAAAGTGCTGGGATTACAGGTGTAAGCCACCGCACCCGGCCTCTTTCATTAATGTTTTATACTTTTCAGCATACGTATCTTGTACATACTTTGTTAGATTTATACCTAAGTGTTTCATGTTTTTGGTGCTATTGTAAATAATACATTTATACATTTCATAATATTTCACTTTTCAATTGTTCATTGCTAAATAATTATTTTTTATTTTGAGACAGAGTCTCACTCTGTCACCTAGACTGGAGTGCAGTGGTGCAATCTTGGCTCACCGCAACCTCTACCTCCCGGGTTCAAGTCATTCTCATGCCTCAGCCTCTCAAGCATCTGGGATTACAGGTGTATGCCACCATGCTGAGCAATTTTTTGTATTTTTAGTAGAGACCGAGTTTCATCATGTTGGACGAGCTGGTCTCAAACTCCTGACCTCAGGTGATCTGCTCACCTAAGCCTCCCAAAGTGTTGGGATTACAAGTGTGAGTCACTGTGCCTGGACTGTATTTTAATTTAAAAAGCATTAGATGGGAGGCTGAGGCAGTGGATCGCTTGACAGTTTCTAATAAATATATAATTACCATAAAACCTAGCAATTTTACTCCGGGCATTTACT
>NW_022318252.1:0-1663 GCF_002776525.5 Piliocolobus tephrosceles
AGCAATAAAAAGGAACCAACTTGGACTCACACAACTTGAATTAATTTCAAAAACATTACTTCCGGAAGACATTATACTCAGTGAAAGACATTATGCTCTAAACAGTTACATGTTGTATGATTTCATTTATTTGGAAATCTTAGAAAGATGAAACTATAGTAATGAAAAATAATCACTGATGTCCACGAGTTTTGGCTAGGGTGAGCATATGACTATAAAAGGATGGTATGAAGAAGTCTTTTGGGATGGTGAAACCGTTCTGTATCTTGATTATGGTGATGACTACAAAAATCTAAACACATTAAAATTCATAAGACTGTACATAAATAGAAAAATTAGTCAATTTTGCTGTACAATTCAAAATAATACGGCAGAGTAAAATTCACTGTAACATTTTTAAGGAAATGTTAAGAAATACACAAACACTGATGCAAATCCTCAGTGATACAAAGTAGCAAACAATTCAGTAAAGAGAGAAGATCCATAAATTCTAGGAAATGGGGGATTATCCAATCAATGTACTGTATTATTAGCAGGATACTAGATCCTAAGTTAAAAAACATATATCATTAGAAGTATGAAAAACTCAAGTAAAAAACTCATGCAGTAGAAGGTTAACTTCCGTGATTAAAGAATTAAAAGATTTCCCAAAGAATGGATTACGAAGCAGGCTAATGCACATTAATTCTTGGCAACTCAAGACTCTGAAATTGTATTGTCAAGCTTACACATAAATTCCAAATATCAGAAACAAGGAAGAGTAAAAAGAAAAATCATATGTCAACAGTGTGGTGTAGACATTCTATTCTCTTTTTGCAATCTCTTTTTTTTTTTTGAGAGGGAGTTTTGCTCTTGTTGCCCAGGCTGGAGCGCCATTGTGCAATCTCAGTTCACTGTAACCTCCGCCTTCCGGGTTCGAGCGATTCTCCTGTCTCAGCCTCCCGAGTAGCTGGGATTACAGGCATGTGCCATCATGCCCAGATAATTTTGTATTTTTAGTAGAGACAGCATTTTGCCATATTGGCCAGGCTGGTCTCGAACTCCTAACCTCAGGTGGTCCATGTGCCTCAGTCTCCCAAAGTGCTGGGATTACAGGTGTAAGCCACCGCACCCGGCCTCTTTCATTAATGTTTTATACTTTTCAGCATACGTATCTTGTACATACTTTGTTAGATTTATACCTAAGTGTTTCATGTTTTTGGTGCTATTGTAAATAATACATTTATACATTTCATAATATTTCACTTTTCAATTGTTCATTGCTAAATAATTATTTTTTATTTTGAGACAGAGTCTCACTCTGTCACCTAGACTGGAGTGCAGTGGTGCAATCTTGGCTCACCGCAACCTCTACCTCCCGGGTTCAAGTCATTCTCATGCCTCAGCCTCTCAAGCATCTGGGATTACAGGTGTATGCCACCATGCTGAGCAATTTTTTGTATTTTTAGTAGAGACCGAGTTTCATCATGTTGGACGAGCTGGTCTCAAACTCCTGACCTCAGGTGATCTGCTCACCTAAGCCTCCCAAAGTGTTGGGATTACAAGTGTGAGTCACTGTGCCTGGACTGTATTTTAATTTAAAAAGCATTAGATGGGAGGCTGAGGCAGTGGATCGCTTGACAGTTTCTAATAAATATATAATTACCATAAAACCTAGCAATTT
>NW_022318253.1:0-8073 GCF_002776525.5 Piliocolobus tephrosceles
TGTTTCCTAAACAAAGGAATGAGCACACAAGACAACACAGGACAAGACATACATGGCGGCCGCACCGAATGGCACACTCTGCTTTATTTTATACAGCCATTTGTGGAATGTTACCAAGTCATGGGGCATGTGTTCCTTCTCTGACCTTTCCTTGACTCCCAAGATCAGTAAACATTGACCAGTTCCCAGAGCCTACTGTTTACAGCTGGCTCCTTTGTCCTTTCTGTTTGCAGAGAAAGACCGTCCTGCTTTGTCTGCAAGAGCAGGGCTTATTGGGAACGTCTCGTTTGTGAGCACACAGTCCTCTACATCTCCCCCTTCTTTATTTACAGGTTTGAATTTCTTTCAAAACCATCATCACATGTTGGGCTCACTGGGATTTGGTGTTTGCCCTTTGGCACCATTTCCAGCAGACTGTGAAAATGACAAAAGCAAAAACAACAATCAACACATTACTAGAAACAGAAGTCAGTAAAGTTTTTTTTTTTTTTTTTTTTTTTTGAGACGGAGTCTCTCTCGATTGCCCAGGCTGGAGTGCAGTGGCTGGATCTCAGCTCACTGCAAGCTCTGCCTCCTGGGTTTATGCCATTCTCCTGCCTCAGCCTCCCGAGTAGCTGGGACTACAGGCGCCTGCCACCTCACCCAGCTAGTTTTTTGTATTTTTTAGTAGAGACGGGGTTTCACCATGTTAGCCAGGATGGTCTTGATCTCCTGACCTCGTGATCCACACGTCTAGGCCTCCCAAAGTGCTGGGATTACAGGCTTGAGCCACCGCGCCCAGCCAGTAAAGTTTTTATAGGATTCACAGGGTTGAAAGATTTCAAGCTTTTTGCAATACCAGTCATTAAATCTGCGCCAGTCAGCAATGGTAACTGATTATGAAACGTTTCAGAAATATTGTGTGTTAGTTTTTGTATTTTTAGGGAAAGATTATTATGGCCAATTAAAAGCCTTTTTAACTTTGTCCAATTATGTACAGTGTTGTTAAAAGGAACGGGGTAATACAAAATTGAGTAGTATTTCAGTCACATTTTAATAAGGCTTGAGTATTTAACACTGTTAGCTGCTCCCCTATGCAAGACACCACTTTTTTAAAGTTATCTACTCGTTTAGTCAAATGAGCATCGATGTCTCGTTGTTGTCATCACAACAAGTGAGATTGTTTATGCCATTGTTGCACGAACTTTGCATTTTGGATCCTCTGATGTAGCGCCAGTCCAGCAACAGTGGCGGTGGAAGTAATGGCCACAAGTCCCACTACTGCTGTTACAATGATCCCAACCGCTCTTCGGCTGCGGTGGACAAGATCTTGCATTACTTTGTAAATTTGAGTAACCCCAGTAGATTTACTCCAGGTGCGTGTCAAGTTCACAGGTAACCAGGTTTTTTTTCTAGCTCTTAAAATATATATATTGGAGTAAGTCTCATTCCAATTATTATGCCACCAAGTAATATTTATACAGCTTAAAAATGTACAATTGCCCGTACAGTTAACTACTCCTGTATTATTATCCCATTTAAAGATTCTCACTAACAACAAGTAAGGTTTTTTAACACAAGCAATGACATATCTAGATCTGTTTCGATGTAAAGATATATGGAAAGGATTAGAAAGATTAGTGGTATTTAAAGACATGTTTCCCGTAAAAGTAGACATTGGTTTGCCAGTAGCTAGTAACTTTTATATATGACTTTGTATTTGTGAGGTGTTGGCCAAATGCGGCATAGGGGGCGACAAGCCACCATCATGTCAAATAATAGGTTCCTTACCATTAGCATAAATGCTGTGATTATTTCTATGTCATCGTAGGCTAATGTGGCTAAACTTAGTCTGAAAATCTCCATGCACACTTTAGTCAGTGACAAGGTATCTGTAATTCCTACCTTTTACCTCTAAGAATAATCGTGGTCTACTTCTTTTACATCTAGTCCACTCTAATTGGGAAACACCTCCAGACACGTCAGGAATAGGACATAAGGATAATGTAGTAGGCGAGGTTTTGTTAAGCAGAGCAGTATGATTATATTTAAAACTCTGAGTAACAACAATTATAGTAAAGGCAGCAATGTGACTATGATTATAGCATACAGCCCAAGCCTCATGAGAAGTATATAAACAATGTGGACTGTTCCCAAGACATATAGGTAACTCTTTTACCCCAAATTGATATGAACTGTTTATTATACCCGTGTCTAACTCAGGATCCTGATTTTAAAAAGGTGATGGCATCCAAGAAGTATCATTAGGAAATACTAAAACTTCTTTGTCTCCCCAGGCCACACCTTGATATAAGGGTGGAAAGGGAATATAAGCCCCATATGTGAATTCTCAAGCTGTTATCTGGCAATTTACTACAGCTAGCATAGCCAGAAATAAGGTCAGTGAGGTTTTGGGCTGTCTAGCTTGTTGAACAACCCCTTCAGCTTCTTGAGTAAGCTTTTTTAGCTGACCCCATGTTGGGGGTTCCGCTCGTCGAGTTTCGAAGGTGAAAGTTTTCTGAGTACTCAGATTTAATTTTTGAAATGCCTCCAGGAAGTCCTCCAGCCGGCTCCTCTTTGCCATGACACTGCTTCAACCGTCGGGATGGGAAACACTCGTCTCTGGCACCTGTGCGAACAAGAGCATAACCTCGACCCCATTGTAAAACTTTTCTTTTTAAATATTGGCCTTGTAATGAAGGATAGTACACCCACAAATTGTTAGCTTGTGGCTTTTTAAATTGTTGTTGAAAATGTTTTACTGCTGCAGATTGCTGTAATTGGAGCCAACAGTTAAGAAAATTTAAAGTAAAAAGAGCTTTCAGAATTTGATGTTTTGGGGAATCTCGTCCATTTCCCCCTGTTTGTTTTAAAAGTTATAATTTTAAGGTAGTATTAGTTTTGTAAATAATTGACCTTGACTGTTAAATGGAATACCAGTGGAATGACGAATGTGATATGAAGAGAGGAAGGCAGCCAATTTGTGAGAGTAACAAGTAGGAGTATTGTCAGTTTTTAATTTAGTAGGAACATCTATAACTGTAAAGTAAGTAAGTAAATGAGTAATAACAGAATTAGTTTTTTTAGAGGGTAATGGTGTAGCCCATTGGAAGTGTGATCAAGTATTAATTATATGATGAACATATTTAAACAACCAAAAGAAGAAATATAAGTTATATTTATTTGTCAAATGTGATTTTGTTGAGTGTCTCAGGGATTTATACCTGGACTTAAAAAGGGTGTGATAATAGGATCGCAAGATGGACAGGCTCTGACAATAGTTTGGGCTTGATGTCGTGTTATAGAAAATCACCGTTGTAATACTAAACTGTTAGTATGATGTAATTGATGTTTATCTTGAGCCTGTTGGACATTGCCAACAAGTAAAGAATCAATTTGGCTATTATTAAAAGTTAAAGGTCCCGGTAAAGCTGAATGTGAATTAATATGAGTGATAAAAAGGGGGGTTGTATGGGAAGTAAGAGTCAAAAACAATAAGGGAAATAGTTTTTTAAAGGGGTCTTTGGGAGTAATGGTAAAGAAGTTTGAGAAATATACTTAGTCACATATACAGTATATTGGGAATTACTAACTATATTACAAGGGGTTTGCAGCCAATCTTGTAGTACCTTAAGAATGGTAAAAAGTTTTTCCTGTTGTACAGATTTAAATGGATAGTGAGAAATTTTTGAATTATTTGATGTCCAGTATTTAGTTTTTTTATTGTTAGAAAAGAAGTATTAGTAAAAAAGGTGGGACCTTTAACCAGAGTATAAGAAATAGGATTATAGGACAGGAAAGAATATTGTTGTAGAAAAGCAAATAATCTATGACTGGGATAGTGTTGAGAAAAGGAACCAGTATACTTAGCACAAGTCACTTGTTATTTTTTATGAGTTTTTAGTAGAGATTTAATGTATTGATTAGATAATCGGGTAATAATTTTTACAGGGTTAATTCTAAGCAATTGACAAGTTTTATGTTGCCCTTTAATAATTCATTTAGCCAATTTATTAATATAAGGGTAAATTTTTTTAATGGCTTTATTAGCCAAAAATAGCCATTTTAGAATGTTATTATTTTGTTGTAAGATGGCTGTTGGTGAATGAGGAGTATGAAAAAGACATAAAGAGAGTGGAAGATCAGGTATAATATAATCAAGGTGAGCTTTACTAATTTTATTTTTTACAAAAGACAATTTCTCTTTTGTAGTAGGGGATAATTGTCAAGAACTGTTTAAATCTGAATCCCCTTTTAAGGTAGCAAACAAATGTTGTAATTTATAAATAGGAATACATAAGATGGGACGAAGCCAATTAATATCCCCCAACAAGTTTTGAAAGTCATTAAGGGTCATAAGTTGATCTCTCCTAATTTGAATCTTTTGTGGGTGGATTTGTTTTTTAGCCAATAGATACCCCAAATATTGAATGGGGAATTGAGTTTGTATTTTTTTTAGGAGATATTTGTAAATTATAATGACTTAACTGCTGTTGTAAAACCTTAAAAACTTGATTTTGGAGGGTTACATTAGGAGTAGCCAATAAAATATCATTCATATAATGATAAATTAACACAGTTGGAAACTGATTTTTTACAGGATTTAAAGTCCTATGTATGAATTTTTGACATAAACTAGGGCTATTAAGCATACCCTGGGGAAGAACCTTCCACTGATATTTTTGAGTGGGCTGCCCATTATTATATTTAGGAATAATAAAGGCAAACATCTTATAATTTAGAGGCTATAATGGAATAGAGAAAAAGCCATCTTTGAGATTTATGACCATTAATTTTTAACTTTGTGGGATAAGGGTGGGATTAGGAAGACCAGGCTGTAAACTCCTCATTGGTTGAATGTAAACATTTATAGTTTTGAGGTCAGTTAATAAACGCCATTTTTTACTTTTTTTTTTTTTTTTTTTTTTTTTTACATGACAAAGACAGGGGAATTCCATGCAGAAGTACTTGGCTCTATATGCCCCTCGGCCAATTGTTTTTTTGACTAACTCTTTTAAAGCCCTAAGTTTTTCTTTTTTTTTTTTTTTTTTTTGAGACGGAGTCTTGCTCTGTCGCCCAGGCTAGAGTGCAGTGGCCGGATCTCAGCTCACCGCAACCTCTGCCTCCTGGGTTCACGCCATTCTCCTGCCTCAGCCTCCCGAGTGGCTGGGACCACAGGCGCCCACCACCTCGCCCGGCTAATTTTTTGTATTTTTAGTAGAGACGGGGTTTCACCGTGTTAGCCAGGAGGGTCTCGATCTCCTGACCTCGTGATCCGCCCGTCTCGGCCTCCCAAAGTGCTGGGATTACAGGCTTGAGCTTAAAGCCCTAAGTTTTTCTTTAGATAATGGCCACTGTTCCACCCAAACAGGAGTGGTAGTTTTCCACTTTAATTGTAAAGGTTGAGGCTGGTGAACAGTGGCTATGAGTTTAAAGGATTGTAGTCCATTTTGAGCATCATATTTTTGGCAGGTGAAGAAATATGAGGAATGTTTAAAAAAGCACCAAATTGTTGTAAAACATTTTGTCCCCAAAGATTAATATTGATAGGAACAATATAAAAAAAAATTGACGTTGTTGACCTTTAGGACTGACACAGGTTAAAGGTTTTATGCTTTGATAAACCATAGAAGTAGCACCCAAGTCAGTGAGTGTAACTGAAACTTGTTTTTTTTATTTTAATTGCATAGGCCACTGATTTAAATAAATGATAGACACATCTGTCCCTGTGTCAATTAACCCCTCAAAAACTGTTCCATTAATGTGCAATGAACATAAGGGCTTGTGATCAGAAACTAAAGTTTCCTAAAACACAGTTTTTCCTGTGCTACCGAACTCTCCCTGTCGAGATACCTCTCTAGATAGGAAGGGAAAAAAAGGCAATAAAAGTAATTGTGCAATATGTTCCCCTGCCTCTAGGCACATAAATTGTGAGACTTGTACCATAATAAGAATTTCATTAGTAAAATCAGGATCAATAATTTTTGGAATTACCATTAACCCCCATATAGTACTGATGTTTTGACCTAACGAAAGTCCTACATGTCCTTTTGGCAAAGGGCCACACACTCCAGTAGTTAATTTATATACTCCTCCATTAGGAGACAAGGTATAAGGCTGAGTAATAGCTAAGTCAATAGTGGCACTCTGTTTAGTTGCTTCATAAAGCTGGGAAACTGGGGTAAGGGGTGAGATCCTTAAGGAGGACTTGAATTTATTCCTTGATGTTGTAGGCCATTGCTCACTGGGTATTGTGGTAGGCTTGCATTATAATTGTTGGGGCCCCAAGTCTGTGGGCCCCGGCTCCCGCTTTCCGGGAGAGGAGATAGTAAATTTTCACTTTTATCAGTTTTGGAACGACATTTATTTGTCCAATGTTGACCTTTGTCACAACTTTTGCACACCTCTGAAGGCAGCTTTCTGCCTTGAGGGAAAAAAGTGTTCAATTTTTTTTATGACATTCTTTCTTGAAATGTCCAGGTTTACCACATTGAAAGCAAATACCTTGTTTGTTATTTTCTTTTAAGGCTTTAGATAGGGCTCCAGCAAATAACTGAGCATTATAAGTAGCCCCTCTAACACCAGCACAAGCTCTAATATATTTATCTAAATTGGCCCCACTGGCCTTTAATGGTCTTAACAATTTTTGACAGTCAGCATTAGCATTTTCAAAAGACAATGTGTGTAACAAAATGTTTGAAGTAGGGCCAACACCCACAGTTTTTAAGACAGCATCTTGAAGATGGGCTACAAAATTTGGATATGGTTCATTTGCGTCCTGTAAAATCTTCACAAAGGAGAGGGAAGATTTTCCTGCTATTTCTACCTTATTCCAGGCCCCTTAAAAACAAAGTCTTGATTTGAGTAAGGGCAACATCATTTAGGCCAGCCTGAGCATTAAGAGTAGCATATTGGCCCATGCCTGTGAGTTGTTCCTCAGTGGGTCCTGGGGAATCACAGGTAGTATTTTTTCTAGCCTGCACATGTGCCTTGTCCATCCACCAGCTGTGCAATTGTAACCACTGAGAACTATCAAGAACAGCCTTCCCCAAAGTCTCCCAGTCTATAGGAATCATCAAATTTTCTGATGAAAAAGCATCAAGAAGACCAAGGACAAAAGGAGATTGAGGTCCATAGTTAGAAATGGCAGTTTTCATTTCTTTCAAAAATTTAAATTGTAAGGCAGTAAATTGGACATCATTGCCATCATTTGGAAACTGAGCATTAGGAGCAAAAGGAGCACGAATAATTGGAAACAAATCCAGCTCCTCAACTTTTCTTATCTTTTCCTTTTCTCCCTCTCCCAATGGCAGGAAAGGCACTGAGAAAACTTTGCCAGACAAAGGTAAGGAAGCTGGGGGGTTGGAGGCACTGGAAAATCCCCTTCTAATGGGGCAGAAGGAAAAGAAACAGGGAAAGCTCGCAAAGATGAATTAGAAGAATGTATCTGTAGTATCTGTTGAAGCATTCCCATAATACGCTGCATGTCAGAATTCCCCTTAGAAGAAGGAAGAGTTGGCTCTTCCTCTTCTCCCCCTTTTCTACCCCCCTATCCTCTGTTATCCTGGCATAAATGGGCTCCATTTCAGATTCTCTTTTTTTTTTTTTTTTCCCAAATCCTTAGATACCTTTCCTCCTGTGGCTACATCACCACACTCTGAATCAGTCTCAAGTAACTCTAATGCCTGAGTGATAGAGTTACACAAGGTCCACAAATTTAGAGACATAGTATCCCCTAACTGGTGAGCTCTACACAGAGCTTTTACTACCTGTAACCATTCTCTCCGATTCAGCTGCACTTTAGTCTGATACTGAAACCAGTAACAATGTTGTTCAACATGGGCAAACAATCGCTTCAGTCATTTCTTTCACTTCTACTCCTACAGACAGCAACAGTCCTTGAAACAGCCGTAAATATTCTGAGGCCAGAGAGGTGGAATTCCCCAAAATTATCCCGTGTGTCCGCCTTCAGTACTTACACACCCGGGGTGCTCCCCCTCCTGTTCCTTGCTCTCTTGGAGCCACGGACCCTGCTCGCTGTGCTAGTTGTTGGGGTCCGCATGTTTCCTAAACAAAGGAATGAGCACACAAGAC
>NW_022318254.1:0-1395 GCF_002776525.5 Piliocolobus tephrosceles
AATGATGTCCTGTCTTCTCTCTGAGAAACTGAATTCTCTCTCCATCAAAACTATTTTAATCCTTCCCATACTTGTAGGAAAAAAGAAATGGGTATTTTCACATTTTGTTCAAGTTGGAAGACAGAGGTACCAAAGTATTTCTCAACTTCCCATGTGTTCAGTCAGAGGTAAAATCGCAGTTATTGATTTCGGATACAGGCAGAGAACCAGCTGTTTTCTCCAAGAGGCTAAATCATGTTTTCAAGAATCCTCTCTGTACAATATAAGATCCGACAGACAAATAACATCTATTCTGTTGTTCTAAATGTCTAGGACTAGTGAACTTTTATTCAGTTCAAGCTTCTGTTGAGGCCCGATAGGCAAAGCTCTGTTCTAGGGACCCTGAGGGAAATTTGGTGATAGTACATAGTACCCACTGTGAGGGGCATCAAGAGGAGTCTGCTCCTAATAGAACCTGCGGTATCTATAACCGACAGCATCAGGAGCAGGGAGTAGGGACCGTGCAAGGTGGCTCAGTCCTGTAATCCCAGCACTTTGGGAGGCTGAGGCGGGCAGATCACGAGGTCAGGAGTTTGATACCAGCCGGGGTAATGTGGAGAAACCCCGTCTCTACTAAAATTACAAAAATTAGTTGGGCATGGTGGTGGGCATCTGTAATCCCAGGTACTCGGGAGTCTGAGGCTGGAGAATCCTTCGAACCCAGAAGGCAGACATTGCAGTGAGCCAACATTATGCCATCGCACTCCAGCCTGGGCGACAGGGCAAGACTCGTCAAAAAAAAAAAAAAAAAAGAAAAAGAAAAAAGGAAAAAGAAAAGAAAAGAAAAGAAAAAGCAAAGAGTATCCTGGTGAGAGGGAAGTCCTGCTTCCTGGGGCACAGGCTTTTGTTCCTAAAGAGGAAGAAAGATCGCAGCTGAGAATGTGGGGAAGTAGCAGTGCAGTGTGCAGAGCAAGAACCCTGGGCCTGTCTCCTGGGCTGCATCCAAGTAGCTTGTCTTGTCTGTCCCTCAGTCTCCTCATCTGTTCATAGGGTACTACAGTAATACCTACCTCTGTAAATTGCTGCAATGAGTTACATGAGCTATTTCTTGTGAATCTCCTGAAACATTTATTGGCTCAGAGTAAACACTCTCTATTAGTTCTTCATTCTACTGTTTCTAAATTAACACAAACTTTGTTAGTATTTGGGCATATTTCCTTCATAGTTTTGTGGTCTTATGTCTCATACTTTATGTTTCCGTTATGATTTTAAAAATCATATCTGCAGATATGGTTTAAAAATCAAAGATTTTTCAGATCTTTGACATATTTGTCCTTGAAATTCCCAGTCAAAGGGAAACCATCAGTCCCATAGTCCTAGGGGCCTTCCCGACTGTCCAAGAAATCTCTACTTCAT
>NW_022318255.1:0-8074 GCF_002776525.5 Piliocolobus tephrosceles
GTCTTGTGTGCTCATTCCTTTGTTTAGGAAACATGCGGACCCCAACAACTAGCACAGCGAGCAGGGTCCGTGGCTCCAAGAGAGCAAGGAACAGGAGGGGGAGCACCCCGGGTGTGTAAGTACTGAAGGCGGACACACGGGATAATTTTGGGGAATTCCACCTCTCTGGCCTCAGAATATTTACGGCTGTTTCAAGGACTGTTGCTGTCTGTAGGAGTAGAAGTGAAAGAAATGACTGAAGCGATTGTTTGCCCATGTTGAACAACATTGTTACTGGTTTCAGTATCAGACTAAAGTGCAGCTGAATCGGAGAGAATGGTTACAGGTAGTAAAAGCTCTGTGTAGAGCTCACCAGTTAGGGGATACTATGTCTCTAAATTTGTGGACCTTGTGTAACTCTATCACTCAGGCATTAGAGTTACTTGAGACTGATTCAGAGTGTGGTGATGTAGCCACAGGAGGAAAGGTATCTAAGGATTTGGGAAAAAAAAAAAAAAAAGAGAATCTGAAATGGAGCCCATTTATGCCAGGATAACAGAGGATAGGGGGGTAGAAAAGGGGGAGAAGAGGAAGAGCCAACTCTTCCTTCTTCTAAGGGGAATTCTGACATGCAGCGTATTATGGGAATGCTTCAACAGATACTACAGATACATTCTTCTAATTCATCTTTGCGAGCTTTCCCTGTTTCTTTTCCTTCTGCCCCATTAGAAGGGGATTTTCCAGTGCCTCCAACCCCCCAGCTTCCTTACCTTTGTCTGGCAAAGTTTTCTCAGTGCCTTTCCTGCCATTGGGAGAGGGAGAAAAGGAAAAGATAAGAAAAGTTGAGGAGCTGGATTTGTTTCCAATTATTCGTGCTCCTTTTGCTCCTAATGCTCAGTTTCCAAATGATGGCAATGATGTCCAATTTACTGCCTTACAATTTAAATTTTTGAAAGAAATGAAAACTGCCATTTCTAACTATGGACCTCAATCTCCTTTTGTCCTTGGTCTTCTTGATGCTTTTTCATCAGAAAATTTGATGATTCCTATAGACTGGGAGACTTTGGGGAAGGCTGTTCTTGATAGTTCTCAGTGGTTACAATTGCACAGCTGGTGGATGGACAAGGCACATGTGCAGGCTAGAAAAAATACTACCTGTGATTCCCCAGGACCCACTGAGGAACAACTCACAGGCATGGGCCAATATGCTACTCTTAATGCTCAGGCTGGCCTAAATGATGTTGCCCTTACTCAAATCAAGACTTTGTTTTTAAGGGGCCTGGAATAAGGTAGAAATAGCAGGAAAATCTTCCCTCTCCTTTGTGAAGATTTTACAGGACGCAAATGAACCATATCCAAATTTTGTAGCCCATCTTCAAGATGCTGTCTTAAAAACTGTGGGTGTTGGCCCTACTTCAAACATTTTGTTACACACATTGTCTTTTGAAAATGCTAATGCTGACTGTCAAAAATTGTTAAGACCATTAAAGGCCAGTGGGGCCAATTTAGATAAATATATTAGAGCTTGTGCTGGTGTTAGAGGGGCTACTTATAATGCTCAGTTATTTGCTGGAGCCCTATCTAAAGCCTTAAAAGAAAATAACAAACAAGGTATTTGCTTTCAATGTGGTAAACCTGGACATTTCAAGAAAGAATGTCATAAAAAAAATTGAACACTTTTTTCCCTCAAGGCAGAAAGCTGCCTTCAGAGGTGTGCAAAAGTTGTGACAAAGGTCAACATTGGACAAATAAATGTCGTTCCAAAACTGATAAAAGTGAAAATTTACTATCTCCTCTCCCGGAAAGCGGGAGCCGGGGCCCACAGACTTGGGGCCCCAACAATTATAATGCAAGCCTACCACAATACCCAGTGAGCAATGGCCTACAACATCAAGGAATAAATTCAAGTCCTCCTTAAGGATCTCACCCCTTACCCCAGTTTCCCAGCTTTATGAAGCAACTAAACAGAGTGCCACTATTGACTTAGCTATTACTCAGCCTTATACCTTGTCTCCTAATGGAGGAGTATATAAATTAACTACTGGAGTGTGTGGCCCTTTGCCAAAAGGACATGTAGGACTTTCGTTAGGTCAAAACATCAGTACTATATGGGGGTTAATGGTAATTCCAAAAATTATTGATCCTGATTTTACTAATGAAATTCTTATTATGGTACAAGTCTCACAATTTATGTGCCTAGAGGCAGGGGAACATATTGCACAATTACTTTTATTGCCTTTTTTTCCCTTCCTATCTAGAGAGGTATCTCGACAGGGAGAGTTCGGTAGCACAGGAAAAACTGTGTTTTAGGAAACTTTAGTTTCTGATCACAAGCCCTTATGTTCATTGCACATTAATGGAACAGTTTTTGAGGGGTTAATTGACACAGGGACAGATGTGTCTATCATTTATTTAAATCAGTGGCCTATGCAATTAAAATAAAAAAAAACAAGTTTCAGTTACACTCACTGACTTGGGTGCTACTTCTATGGTTTATCAAAGCATAAAACCTTTAACCTGTGTCAGTCCTAAAGGTCAACAACGTCAATTTTTTTTTATATTGTTCCTATCAATATTAATCTTTGGGGACAAAATGTTTTACAACAATTTGGTGCTTTTTTAAACATTCCTCATATTTCTTCACCTGCCAAAAATATGATGCTCAAAATGGACTACAATCCTTTAAACTCATAGCCACTGTTCACCAGCCTCAACCTTTACAATTAAAGTGGAAAACTACCACTCCTGTTTGGGTGGAACAGTGGCCATTATCTAAAGAAAAACTTAGGGCTTTAAGCTCAAGCCTGTAATCCCAGCACTTTGGGAGGCCGAGACGGGCGGATCACGAGGTCAGGAGATCGAGACCCTCCTGGCTAACACGGTGAAACCCCGTCTCTACTAAAAATACAAAAAATTAGCCGGGCGAGGTGGTGGGCGCCTGTGGTCCCAGCCACTCGGGAGGCTGAGGCAGGAGAATGGCGTGAACCCAGGAGGCAGAGGTTGCGGTGAGCTGAGATCCGGCCACTGCACTCTAGCCTGGGCGACAGAGCAAGACTCCGTCTCAAAAAAAAAAAAAAAAAAAAGAAAAACTTAGGGCTTTAAAAGAGTTAGTCAAAAAAACAATTGGCCGAGGGGCATATAGAGCCAAGTACTTCTGCATGGAATTCCCCTGTCTTTGTCATGTAAAAAAAAAAAAAAAAAAAAAAAAAAGTAAAAAATGGCGTTTATTAACTGACCTCAAAACTATAAATGTTTACATTCAACCAATGAGGAGTTTACAGCCTGGTCTTCCTAATCCCACCCTTATCCCACAAAGTTAAAAATTAATGGTCATAAATCTCAAAGATGGCTTTTTCTCTATTCCATTATAGCCTCTAAATTATAAGATGTTTGCCTTTATTATTCCTAAATATAATAATGGGCAGCCCACTCAAAAATATCAGTGGAAGGTTCTTCCCCAGGGTATGCTTAATAGCCCTAGTTTATGTCAAAAATTCATACATAGGACTTTAAATCCTGTAAAAAATCAGTTTCCAACTGTGTTAATTTATCATTATATGAATGATATTTTATTGGCTACTCCTAATGTAACCCTCCAAAATCAAGTTTTTAAGGTTTTACAACAGCAGTTAAGTCATTATAATTTACAAATATCTCCTAAAAAAAATACAAACTCAATTCCCCATTCAATATTTGGGGTATCTATTGGCTAAAAAACAAATCCACCCACAAAAGATTCAAATTAGGAGAGATCAACTTATGACCCTTAATGACTTTCAAAACTTGTTGGGGGATATTAATTGGCTTCGTCCCATCTTATGTATTCCTATTTATAAATTACAACATTTGTTTGCTACCTTAAAAGGGGATTCAGATTTAAACAGTTCTTGACAATTATCCCCTACTACAAAAGAGAAATTGTCTTTTGTAAAAAATAAAATTAGTAAAGCTCACCTTGATTATATTATACCTGATCTTCCACTCTCTTTATGTCTTTTTCATACTCCTCATTCACCAACAGCCATCTTACAACAAAATAATAACATTCTAAAATGGCTATTTTTGGCTAATAAAGCCATTAAAAAAATTTACCCTTATATTAATAAATTGGCTAAATGAATTATTAAAGGGCAACATAAAACTTGTCAATTGCTTAGAATTAACCCTGTAAAAATTATTACCCGATTATCTAATCAATACATTAAATCTCTACTAAAAACTCATAAAAAATAACAAGTGACTTGTGCTAAGTATACTGGTTCCTTTTCTCAACACTATCCCAGTCATAGATTATTTGCTTTTCTACAACAATATTCTTTCCTGTCCTATAATCCTATTTCTTATACTCTGGTTAAAGGTCCCACCTTTTTTACTAATACTTCTTTTCTAACAATAAAAAAACTAAATACTGGACATCAAATAATTCAAAAATTTCTCACTATCCATTTAAATCTGTACAACAGGAAAAACTTTTTACCATTCTTAAGGTACTACAAGATTGGCTGCAAACCCCTTGTAATATAGTTAGTAATTCCCAATATACTGTATATGTGACTAAGTATATTTCTCAAACTTCTTTACCATTACTCCCAAAGACCCCTTTAAAAAACTATTTCCCTTATTGTTTTTGACTCTTACTTCCCATACAACCCCCCTTTTTATCACTCATATTAATTCACATTCAGCTTTACCGGGACCTTTAACTTTTAATAATAGCCAAATTGATTCTTTACTTGTTGGCAATGTCCAACAGGCTCAAGATAAACATCAATTACATCATACTAACAGTTTAGTATTACAACGGTGATTTTCTATAACACGACATCAAGCCCAAACTATTGTCAGAGCCTGTCCATCTTGCGATCCTATTATCACACCCTTTTTAAGTCCAGGTATAAATCCCTGAGACACTCAACAAAATCACATTTGACAAATAAATATAACTTATATTTCTTCTTTTGGTTGTTTAAATATGTTCATCATATAATTAATACTTGATCACACTTCCAATGGGCTACACCATTACCCTCTAAAAAAACTAATTCTGTTATTACTCATTTACTTACTTACTTTACAGTTATAGATGTTCCTACTAAATTAAAAACTGACAATACTCCTACTTGTTACTCTCACAAATTGGCTGCCTTCCTCTCTTCATATCACATTCGTCATTCCACTGGTATTCCATTTAACAGTCAAGGTCAATTATTTACAAAACTAATACTACCTTAAAATTATAACTTTTAAAACAAACAGGGGGAAATGGACGAGATTCCCCAAAACATCAAATTCTGAAAGCTCTTTTTACTTTAAATTTTCTTAACTGTTGGCTCCAATTACAGCAATCTGCAGCAGTAAAACATTTTCAACAACAATTTAAAAAGCCACAAGCTAACAATTTGTGGGTGTACTATCCTTCATTACAAGGCCAATATTTAAAAAGAAAAGTTTTACAATGGGGTCGAGGTTATGCTCTTGTTCGCACAGGTGCCAGAGACGAGTGTTTCCCATCCCGACGGTTGAAGCAGTGTCATGGCAAAGAGGAGCCGGCTGGAGGACTTCCTGGAGGCATTTCAAAAATTAAATCTGAGTACTCAGAAAACTTTCACCTTCGAAACTCGACGAGCGGAACCCCCAACATGGGGTCAGCTAAAAAAGCTTACTCAAGAAGCTGAAGGGGTTGTTCAACAAGCTAGACAGCCCAAAACCTCACTGACCTTATTTCTGGCTATGCTAGCTGTAGTAAATTGCCAGATAACAGCTTGAGAATTCACATATGGGGCTTATATTCCCTTTCCACCCTTATATCAAGGTGTGGCCTGGGGAGACAAAGAAGTTTTAGTATTTCCTAATGATACTTCTTGGATGCCATCACCTTTTTAAAATCAGGATCCTGAGTTAGACACGGGTATAATAAACAGTTCATATCAATTTGGGGTAAAAGAGTTACCTATATGTCTTGGGAACAGTCCACATTGTTTATATACTTCTCATGAGGCTTGGGCTGTATGCTATAATCATAGTCACATTGCTGCCTTTACTATAATTGTTGTTACTCAGAGTTTTAAATATAATCATACTGCTCTGCTTAACAAAACCTCGCCTACTACATTATCCTTATGTCCTATTCCTGACGTGTCTGGAGGTGTTTCCCAATTAGAGTGGACTAGATGTAAAAGAAGTAGACCACGATTATTCTTAGAGGTAAAAGGTAGGAATTACAGATACCTTGTCACTGACTAAAGTGTGCATGGAGATTTTCAGACTAAGTTTAGCCACATTAGCCTACGATGACATAGAAATAATCACAGCATTTATGCTAATGGTAAGGAACCTATTATTTGACATGATGGTGGCTTGTCGCCCCCTATGCCGCATTTGGCCAACACCTCACAAATACAAAGTCATATATAAAAGTTACTAGCTACTGGCAAACCAATGTCTACTTTTACGGGAAACATGTCTTTAAATACCACTAATCTTTCTAATCCTTTCCATATATCTTTACATCGAAACAGATCTAGATATGTCATTGCTTGTGTTAAAAAACCTTACTTGTTGTTAGTGAGAATCTTTAAATGGGATAATAATACAGGAGTAGTTAACTGTACGGGCAATTGTACATTTTTAAGCTGTATAAATATTACTTGGTGGCATAATAATTGGAATGAGACTTACTCCAATATATATATTTTAAGAGCTAGAAAAAAAACCTGGTTACCTGTGAACTTGACACGCACCTGGAGTAAATCTACTGGGGTTACTCAAATTTACAAAGTAATGCAAGATCTTGTCCACCGCAGCCGAAGAGCGGTTGGGATCATTGTAACAGCAGTAGTGGGACTTGTGGCCATTACTTCCACCGCCACTGTTGCTGGACTGGCGCTACATCAGAGGATCCAAAATGCAAAGTTCGTGCAACAATGGCATAAACAATCTCACTTGTTGTGATGACAACAACGAGACATCGATGCTCATTTGACTAAACGAGTAGATAACTTTAAAAAAGTGGTGTCTTGCATAGGGGAGCAGCTAACAGTGTTAAATACTCAAGCCTTATTAAAATGTGACTGAAATACTACTCAATTTTGTATTACCCCGTTCCTTTTAACAACACTGTACATAATTGGACAAAGTTAAAAAGGCTTTTAATTGGCCATAATAATCTTTCCCTAAAAATACAAAAACTAACACACAATATTTCTGAAACGTTTCATAATCAGTTACCATTGCTGACTGGCGCAGATTTAATGACTGGTATTGCAAAAAGCTTGAAATCTTTCAACCCTGTGAATCCTATAAAAACTTTACTGGCTGGGCGCGGTGGCTCAAGCCTGTAATCCCAGCACTTTGGGAGGCCTAGACGTGTGGATCACGAGGTCAGGAGATCAAGACCATCCTGGCTAACATGGTGAAACCCCGTCTCTACTAAAAAATACAAAAAACTAGCTGGGTGAGGTGGCAGGCGCCTGTAGTCCCAGCTACTCGGGAGGCTGAGGCAGGAGAATGGCATAAACCCAGGAGGCAGAGCTTGCAGTGAGCTGAGATCCAGCCACTGCACTCCAGCCTGGGCAATCGAGAGAGACTCCGTCTCAAAAAAAAAAAAAAAAAAAAAAAACTTTACTGACTTCTGTTTCTAGTAATGTGTTGATTGTTGTTTTTGCTTTTGTCATTTTCACAGTCTGCTGGAAATGGTGCCAAAGGGCAAACACCAAATCCCAGTGAGCCCAACATGTGATGATGGTTTTGAAAGAAATTCAAACCTGTAAATAAAGAAGGGGGAGATGTAGAGGACTGTGTGCTCACAAACGAGACGTTCCCAATAAGCCCTGCTCTTGCAGACAAAGCAGGACGGTCTTTCTCTGCAAACAGAAAGGACAAAGGAGCCAGCTGTAAACAGTAGGCTCTGGGAACTGGTCAATGTTTACTGATCTTGGGAGTCAAGGAAAGGTCAGAGAAGGAACACATGCCCCATGACTTGGTAACATTCCACAAATGGCTGTATAAAATAAAGCAGAGTGTGCCATTCGGTGCGGCCGCCATGTATGTCTTGTCCTGTGTTGTCTTGTGTGCTCATTCCTTTGTTTAGGAAACA
>NW_022318256.1:0-2896 GCF_002776525.5 Piliocolobus tephrosceles
GCGCCCAGGGAGGGTGCAGACCAACTGGGCATGCGCCAGGTGACGTCAATCCGAAGAGACCAAGATTTACCTGGTCGCACCTGCGGAACGCCCCTGACACGCCCATGCCCCACCTATTGCCCTCCCACTCCTAGAAAAGCCACTCTCCGCCATTGAGCCACGCGGCCTTCTCACAGCCCCGGCGGCCTTCTCACAGCCCGGCGGCCCTCTTACAGCCCCAGTCCTGTCGGGATGTCGGGACTGTGGGAAGTCCGTCCGAGAGCCCCACCGCGGGGGGACTCTGCCGGCCTCCTTTGCCGGAGGCCGACAGACTTCTCCCGCACACCTTAGGTTACCAAAATAAACTGTGCAGTTTTGCTGTTACACTTGCCTACCCACTGGTTCTTTTGCGCCCGCTCGGCTGGTCTTAGAAAAACAAGACAGATGGTGCCAAACCCGGGAGGAGACCCCTCCTCAGGGCCCCCAGGGTCTGGGGAGCCTCCTCCTCCTCGTTCCATGCCGCGGACGGACCAGGACCTGAGACCCGCTTCGCTCACTCTCACGGCCTCTCTGGGGTAAGTGCCCTTGTCTCCTCTTTACCACCCTCGGCCAAAATCCTGCGCAGGTCCGAGGTCCATTTTGAGCCACCAAGTGGCTTGGAAGCCACCACGTGGCTTCGGAGAGCCTTGCAGGACGGAGACGTCTGCCTGAAGGTACCCTCCACTTTGGCTTCAAGAGCCTCCAGTCTGTCTCTGCTGGTTCCAAAGGACGCTTTGAAGCCAGGCAGAGATCCACTTCCATTTCCATTGTGTCCATTGTGTGTCGGTAAAGAGGAAACAAATGGGAAACCCCCCCAGTCCAAATTTCCAAAGAGCACCCCCTTAGGGTGCCTCCTAGCCAATTTAAAAACCTCACAGCTTGAACAAGACCTTAGGAGGAAGCGGTTAATTTTCCTTTCCACTGTGGCGTGATTGACCTCAGCAATTTCTGCCAGCGGCTAGGCAAGTGGTCCGAAATTTACATACAAGGCTTTTGGGCCTTGGGCTCTCGTCCCTATACTCCTTCTCTCCACCCCCTCCCTTCCTGCCCAGACTCCTCCTCCTCCCCCCATCCAGACTCCTCCTTCCTCCTCCTTATCTTCTAGTAATCCACTTGGTCCCGTGCCTCCTTCGGGGCCCCCAACTGGCTGTCTTGAGTCTCCTGTCTCTGCACACACCCACTCTAAGTGCCCTGCTGATGTCTCCACTCCTGCCCCACATCCTCCTACAGTGTTAGCACCTTTGCGAGAGGTGGCTGGGGCGGAGGGGGTAGTCAGAGTACATGTCCCTTTTTCATTGGCCGATCTTTCCAAAATTGAGAAGCGTTTAGGTGATTTATCAGCTAATCCTACCATATACATAAAGGAATTTAGACACCTTTGTCAGGCCTATGACTTAACTTGGCATGACCTCCAGGTTATCCTAGCCTCTACCCTAAACTGACTGAGGTTCTAACCCAGTATACCCGGTTAGATCCGGCCTCCCCCACAGGGGCCACCATTTTGGCGTCTTATTTCTCAATCAGCTCCTGACATTCGTAAAAAACTTCAAAAGGTAGAGGATGGTCCTCAGACACCAATACAAGACCTAGTTAAATTAGCCCTTAAGGTCTATAGCTCCAGAGAGGAGACGGCAAGCTTGCCTTGAACAGAAGGCCCAGCTCCTAGCAGCGGCTTTACAGCCCAGTCGTAACCCCAGACCAGAGAGCACATACCCCACAGACTTCAAGGCCACGAAAGGAGCCTGCCTGCTATAAGTGCGGCAAGGCAGGACACTATGCCAACAGGTGTCCGCAAGGTCCCCGAGTCCCAACGCAGCCTTGCTATAAGTGCAAGGCATCAGGACATTAGGCCAGTGAATGTCCTAACCCTCGTCCACCAGCAACCCCCCTGCCCTGCTTGCCAGCAGGGAGGAAACTGGAAGTCTGATTGCCCCACCCTGAGAACAGGTGCCGCGCCTCTACGTGACCCCCTTTCCCAGGATCCTGGGAGCTCCTTCCAGCTCCTACATCTGGACGATGACAACTGAAGGTACCGAGACTCGGGGACCCCCATCACCCTCGCCGAGCCGTGGGTAACTCTCCTGGTAGCGGGTAAGACAATTAATTTTTTAATCAACAGCGAGGCTACCTATTCTGTTTTGCCGTCCTTCTCTGGACCTAGCCTTCCATCCAATATCTCTGTAGTAGGAGTAAGTGGAAAGCCATCCACTCCACGAAAAACTCCAATCCTTAATTGCTGCCTGGCCAACAAGTACTTTGCGCACTCATTCCTCATTCCCAACTAAAAAGGGCCCCTACCGAAAGCAATCAGTGGAAATCAGTTTGGCTTTCCCCCACTCGCCTCAAACTTACTACATTTTCTTAACTATCTCATACTCCCCAACCTTGCCAGGACTATCCTTCTGGGTTTTGCCCATATTCCAACAATGCTTCCATTCCTCATTCCTATACTAATACTGTGCCTTATTTTATTTTTCATCCGTGCGTCCAAATACCAACCATGGGCCCCGACCTTAACAACGCCCCTTAACAGCAGGAAGTAGCCAGACAGACCACGGCGCCCCTTTATCACTATTATCAATAAAAGGTTGGACTGTTTGGACGAACGGAGGCAAGATGGTGCACTTCCGGGTTCTTCTTCACCACCAACTCTTCCCGCGCGCGCGAAAATTGCAGCCAGCGCCCAGGGAGGGTGCAGACCAACTGGGCATGCGCCAGGTGACGTCAATCCGAAGAGACCAAGATTTACCTGGTCGCACCTGCGGAACGCCCCTGACACGCCCATGCCCCACCTATTGCCCTCCCACTCCTAGAAAAGCCACTCTCCGCCATTGAGCCACGCGGCCTTCTCACAGCCCCGGCGGCCTTCTCACAGCCC
>NW_022318257.1:0-2896 GCF_002776525.5 Piliocolobus tephrosceles
GGGCTGTGAGAAGGCCGCCGGGGCTGTGAGAAGGCCGCGTGGCTCAATGGCGGAGAGTGGCTTTTCTAGGAGTGGGAGGGCAATAGGTGGGGCATGGGCGTGTCAGGGGCGTTCCGCAGGTGCGACCAGGTAAATCTTGGTCTCTTCGGATTGACGTCACCTGGCGCATGCCCAGTTGGTCTGCACCCTCCCTGGGCGCTGGCTGCAATTTTCGCGCGCGCGGGAAGAGTTGGTGGTGAAGAAGAACCCGGAAGTGCACCATCTTGCCTCCGTTCGTCCAAACAGTCCAACCTTTTATTGATAATAGTGATAAAGGGGCGCCGTGGTCTGTCTGGCTACTTCCTGCTGTTAAGGGGCGTTGTTAAGGTCGGGGCCCATGGTTGGTATTTGGACGCACGGATGAAAAATAAAATAAGGCACAGTATTAGTATAGGAATGAGGAATGGAAGCATTGTTGGAATATGGGCAAAACCCAGAAGGATAGTCCTGGCAAGGTTGGGGAGTATGAGATAGTTAAGAAAATGTAGTAAGTTTGAGGCGAGTGGGGGAAAGCCAAACTGATTTCCACTGATTGCTTTCGGTAGGGGCCCTTTTTAGTTGGGAATGAGGAATGAGTGCGCAAAGTACTTGTTGGCCAGGCAGCAATTAAGGATTGGAGTTTTTCGTGGAGTGGATGGCTTTCCACTTACTCCTACTACAGAGATATTGGATGGAAGGCTAGGTCCAGAGAAGGACGGCAAAACAGAATAGGTAGCCTCGCTGTTGATTAAAAAATTAATTGTCTTACCCGCTACCAGGAGAGTTACCCACGGCTCGGCGAGGGTGATGGGGGTCCCCGAGTCTCGGTACCTTCAGTTGTCATCGTCCAGATGTAGGAGCTGGAAGGAGCTCCCAGGATCCTGGGAAAGGGGGTCACGTAGAGGCGCGGCACCTGTTCTCAGGGTGGGGCAATCAGACTTCCAGTTTCCTCCCTGCTGGCAAGCAGGGCAGGGGGGTTGCTGGTGGACGAGGGTTAGGACATTCACTGGCCTAATGTCCTGATGCCTTGCACTTATAGCAAGGCTGCGTTGGGACTCGGGGACCTTGCGGACACCTGTTGGCATAGTGTCCTGCCTTGCCGCACTTATAGCAGGCAGGCTCCTTTCGTGGCCTTGAAGTCTGTGGGGTATGTGCTCTCTGGTCTGGGGTTACGACTGGGCTGTAAAGCCGCTGCTAGGAGCTGGGCCTTCTGTTCAAGGCAAGCTTGCCGTCTCCTCTCTGGAGCTATAGACCTTAAGGGCTAATTTAACTAGGTCTTGTATTGGTGTCTGAGGACCATCCTCTACCTTTTGAAGTTTTTTACGAATGTCAGGAGCTGATTGAGAAATAAGACGCCAAAATGGTGGCCCCTGTGGGGGAGGCCGGATCTAACCGGGTATACTGGGTTAGAACCTCAGTCAGTTTAGGGTAGAGGCTAGGATAACCTGGAGGTCATGCCAAGTTAAGTCATAGGCCTGACAAAGGTGTCTAAATTCCTTTATGTATATGGTAGGATTAGCTGATAAATCACCTAAACGCTTCTCAATTTTGGAAAGATCGGCCAATGAAAAAGGGACATGTACTCTGACTACCCCCTCCGCCCCAGCCACCTCTCGCAAAGGTGCTAACACTGTAGGAGGATGTGGGGCAGGAGTGGAGACATCAGCAGGGCACTTAGAGTGGGTGTGTGCAGAGACAGGAGACTCAAGACAGCCAGTTGGGGGCCCCGAAGGAGGCACGGGACCAAGTGGATTACTAGAAGATAAGGAGGAGGAAGGAGGAGTCTGGATGGGGGGAGGAGGAGGAGTCTGGGCAGGAAGGGAGGGGGTGGAGAGAAGGAGTATAGGGACGAGAGCCCAAGGCCCAAAAGCCTTGTATGTAAATTTCGGACCACTTGCCTAGCCGCTGGCAGAAATTGCTGAGGTCAATCACGCCACAGTGGAAAGGAAAATTAACCGCTTCCTCCTAAGGTCTTGTTCAAGCTGTGAGGTTTTTAAATTGGCTAGGAGGCACCCTAAGGGGGTGCTCTTTGGAAATTTGGACTGGGGGGGTTTCCCATTTGTTTCCTCTTTACCGACACACAATGGACACAATGGAAATGGAAGTGGATCTCTGCCTGGCTTCAAAGCGTCCTTTGGAACCAGCAGAGACAGACTGGAGGCTCTTGAAGCCAAAGTGGAGGGTACCTTCAGGCAGACGTCTCCGTCCTGCAAGGCTCTCCGAAGCCACGTGGTGGCTTCCAAGCCACTTGGTGGCTCAAAATGGACCTCGGACCTGCGCAGGATTTTGGCCGAGGGTGGTAAAGAGGAGACAAGGGCACTTACCCCAGAGAGGCCGTGAGAGTGAGCGAAGCGGGTCTCAGGTCCTGGTCCGTCCGCGGCATGGAACGAGGAGGAGGAGGCTCCCCAGACCCTGGGGGCCCTGAGGAGGGGTCTCCTCCCGGGTTTGGCACCATCTGTCTTGTTTTTCTAAGACCAGCCGAGCGGGCGCAAAAGAACCAGTGGGTAGGCAAGTGTAACAGCAAAACTGCACAGTTTATTTTGGTAACCTAAGGTGTGCGGGAGAAGTCTGTCGGCCTCCGGCAAAGGAGGCCGGCAGAGTCCCCCCGCGGTGGGGCTCTCGGACGGACTTCCCACAGTCCCGACATCCCGACAGGACTGGGGCTGTAAGAGGGCCGCCGGGCTGTGAGAAGGCCGCCGGGGCTGTGAGAAGGCCGCGTGGCTCAATGGCGGAGAGTGGCTTTTCTAGGAGTGGGAGGGCAATAGGTGGGGCATGGGCGTGTCAGGGGCGTTCCGCAGGTGCGACCAGGTAAATCTTGGTCTCTTCGGATTGACGTCACCTGGCGCATGCCCAGTTGGTCTGCACCCTCCCTGGGCGC
>NW_022318258.1:0-4622 GCF_002776525.5 Piliocolobus tephrosceles
ATTTTATTTTATTTTATTTTATTTATTTATTTTTTATTATACTTTAAGTTCTAGGGTACATGTGCATAACGTGCAGGTTTGTTACATATGTATACTTGTGCCATGTTGGTGTGCTGCACCCATCAACTCGTCAGCACCCATCAACTTGTCATTTACATCAGGTATAACTCCCAATGCAATCCCTCCCCCCGGCCCACCCCGTGATAGGCCCCAGTGTGTGATGTTCCCCTTCCCGAGTCCAGGTGATCTTATTGTTCAGTTCCCACCTATGAGTGAGAACATGCGGTGTTTGGTTTTCTCTTCTTGTGATAGTTTGCTGAGAATGATGGTTTCCAGCTGCATCCATGTCCCTACAAAGGACTCATCCTGTTTTATGGCTGCATAGTATTCCATGGTGTATATGTGCCACATTTTCTTCATCCAGTCTGTCACTGATGGACATTTGGGTTGATTCCAAGTCTTTGCTATTGTGAATAGTGCCGCAATAAACATACGTGTGCATGTGTCTTTGTAGTAGAGTAATTTATAATCCTTTGGGTATATACCCAGTAGTGGGATGGCTGGGTCATATGGTACATCTAGTTCTAGATCCTTGAGGAATTGCCATACTGTTTTCCATAATGGTTGAACTAGTTTACAATCCCACCAACAGTGTAAAAGTGTTCCTATTTCTCCACATCCTCTCCAACACCTGTTGTTTCCTGATTTTTTAATGATTGCCATTCTAACTGGTGTGAGATGGTATCTCATTGTGGTTTTGATTTGCATTTCTCTGATGGCCTGCTGCTCCTTAAACATGCCAGGCAGCCCCTGATTCAGACCTTGACACTCGGTGTTCCCCCTCCGTAGAGAGCCCTTCCCTGAGAGATCCTGAGGCTTGCTCCTTTATTTCCTTTCCTCAAATATCACCTTCTTAGTGAGGGATGCGGTGGGTTTCAATCTCATACTGAAACTTGCTTTAACCCTCCATATCCCTCTTTTACACATTTCTTTTTTCTCCTCCACACCTGAAATTCTACATACCCATAATCAGTCATGTTAGGATTATACTTGTACCTATTTTTCAGGGATATTGTAAAGATTCAGTGATTAAATTGTATATATCTATGTGTGTGTGTGTGTGTGCACACGCATATATCTGTATACATAGAGTTTAGTCAATGAATATTTGTTGCATATAGCCAACAAGCCCTATGAATGACGACTTATGAAAACCTGAGTGTGAACCTCAGAAACACCTTTTTCTCCTAGATTAAAGGCCAGGACTCATCCTATTTTGAAATTTGGCCAAGTGACCACCTTGTCCCACACTCAAGTGTAGACTCTCAAGATCTTAACCTTGTGATGACAAGAAGAGGCAAATAAAGGAAAATGTAAGGAAAAAGTGAACCATGGGAAAAATTGGATATTTGTCTCATATAACTCTCTCACTAGAAATTTCCAAAGGGGACTCACCAACAGGAGTTGGCCAAGGAGATAGTGATGCCATGTTCCAACTATAGAGCTTGACAGAAGAACATAAATAAGTATTGACAGTATCATATAATGAACAGCCATTTGAGATGTTGTCTCCAAGTGCAGGCACACACACCATGCCTCCACAGGCACCTGCTCAACCTGTTTCATTTTTTGCACCATTCTCAGCCATTCACATGAGATACTGCAGGCATCTTAGATCCCTTCCTAAGTTCCCCTGTCTCCCTGTCCACTTTCAAGATTAGCATTGCTTACTTGTGTCCCCACTTTTCCATTCCTATTGCCCCAGTTCATGCCTAAGACTCTCGCAGTTGAACTACTGCAATAGCAGCCTAGCTAGTCTCCCCGTCTCTCTAATGCTCCTACTGCAAGTTATTTGATTCTGATATTATGAACTGAGGCCATATTTCATACATTGTTTTAGGCAGGTCACCTTTATCATTTATTTAATTCTTTAGAAATGGTAATAGCTCATATTTCAAATGCAGAAGAAAGTTCGGAGAGGTTAAATGGCCAGCTCTAGGTCTCTCAGCTAAATAGTAGCAAGGTTAAGACTCATGATTTTGCACCACCTCATACCTTCCTTTCATACATCTTCCTAAAACACAAACCCCTTTGCAAAATGTAATTTTTATTTACTTTTTATGTTTTACTTTAAATTGACACAAAGTAATTGTATATATCTATGAGTTACAGTGTTATGTTTCTATACATGTATACATTGTGTAATGATCAAATTAGGGTAAATAGCTTATTCATCACCTTACACATTTATCATTGGTTTGTGGTAAGAACATTCAAAGTTCTCTCTTCTAGTTATTTTGAAATATACAATACAATATTATTAACTATGGTGACCCTATTGTGCAATAGAACACCAGAACTTACTCCTCCTTTTTCTCTTTAATTTTGTACTTGTGACCAATCTCCTCATTCAGCCCCACCCTTTCCAGCCTCTGGCATGCAGTCCTATAAGATCAGCTTTAAAAAAATTCCACAAGTGAATGAAATCATGCAGTATTTGTCTTCCGGTGCCTGGCTTATTTCAGTTAAAATAATGTCTTCAAATTCATCCATGCTGTCACAAATGGCAAGATTTTATTCTTTTGAATAACTGAATAACATTCCATTATGTATCTATACCACATTTTCTTTATCCATTCATCTGTTGATGGACACTTATATTGACTTCATATGTTAGCTATTGTGAATAGTGCCACAATAAACATGAGAATGCAGATCTCTCTTCAATATACTAATTTCATTTTCTTTTGATAAATACTCAGTAGTTGTATTGCTGGATTATATTGTAGTTCTGTTTTTAGTTTTACTGTTTTTTCCACAATGACTTTAATCATTTACCTTCCCAGTAACAATGTGCAAGGGCTCCCATTTCCCCACTTCAACACCAGCATTTGTTATTTTTTTCCTACTGATAATATCTATTCTGAGATGTATGTGATGATATCTCATTGTGGTTGTGATTCACACTTCCCTGATGACTAATAATGTTGAACACTTTTTCATATACCTATTGGCCATTTGTCTGTCTTCTTTTGAGAATTGTCTCTCCATGTCATTTGCTCATTTTAAAATCAGATATTATTATTGTTTGTTAGTTTACTATTGAGTTGATTGAGTTCTTTAATATTCTGGATATTAATTCTTTGTCAAATTCTTACTTTGCAAATATTGTCTCCCATTCTGTAGATTGTCTCTTCATTCTGTTGATTGTTTCTTTTGCTGTGCAGAAGAATTTTAGGCTTTTTAGTTTAAAGTAATACCATTTGTCTATTTCTGCGTCTGTTGACTGTACTTTTGAGTTCTTTATTTAAAAAATCCTTGAACAAATGAATCCTTGACAAATGTCTTGAAGCATTTCCTTTAGGTTTCCTTCTAGAAGTTTCATAGTTTCGGGAATGAGATTTAACTATTTAATTTATTTCGAGCTGATTTTTGTGTATGGTGAAAGATAGGGGTCTACTTTCCCTCTTTGGCATGTAGATATCCAGTTTCCTCAGCACCATTTATTGAAATGACTGTCTGTTTCCCAGTGTGTGTTTTTGGTGCCTTTGTTGAAAATCAGTTTGCTCTAAATTTATGAATTTATTTCTTTGTTCTTTAATAATATTATTTTAAAATAATATTATTGTAAAAATAATATAGGGATTTTATATATATATCAGCATATATAATGTATAAATAAATTATGTAATAAATTATATGTTATATATAAATATAAGTGCATATATGTACATACATAATATAGAAATAAATATAGATATAAATATATATAAATATGTAAATATATACACACAAACATATATAGACATAACTTTTTTTAATTGGGAGAATACAGAGGAGCAAGCATATTTTATTATATTTCATGTGTAACTTATGAGAGCAGCACATCATACATAATCCAACCATTCTTTTAAACAAATACAGCAGCAGCTACAATAAAAGAGACTTTTATATCAGATGGCTCCTAAATATAAATTAATGGCTTCACCTGGTGTTTAACTGCAGAAAAGAATGATAGATCTCAAGGCTGGATGAATACATCAGCTGTGTTGGAAATTATGAGATCTAATACAGTGTATGCAAAACAACTCAAAATATCAAGGATATTTCTGACCCTCTTATATTTTTGTCTTGTACCCTGACTTTGAAATCAACACCCAAATAAGATGAGAATTCACAGGATTGAAGTCTTTTTCCCCTCATGAAAAGAAGATGGAGGAAAATTATTTATGAATAGATTAATAGTTTAGTTTTTAAGCAACAACAACTTTATCATCATTTTCAAATATCCCTGTCCAAAATGCCTTTCAGTAGGAAACATAGTGCAAGATTTTTGCATATTTCTAAAATACATATTTTAAAATATATTTAAAACTTGAAAATATAAGCTTTAGGCAATACCATTTGGCTACTATATTTTGAACTTGAATTTTAATGATATTTCTCATGGTTTTTTGCTCAAAAATTGAATTGAATTTGATTATTTCTTCTTCAAATATTTTTTGGTTTTTTTTTCACTGCAAAATAAATGATCTTATTCTTTTTATGGCTGAATAGTATTCCATGGTATATGTATACCACATTTTTTTAATATCTGTTGGAATTTTATTTTATTTTATTTT
>NW_022318258.1:4722-5386 GCF_002776525.5 Piliocolobus tephrosceles
ATTTTATTTTATTTTATTTTATTTATTTATTTTTTATTATACTTTAAGTTCTAGGGTACATGTGCATAACGTGCAGGTTTGTTACATATGTATACTTGTGCCATGTTGGTGTGCTGCACCCATCAACTCGTCAGCACCCATCAACTTGTCATTTACATCAGGTATAACTCCCAATGCAATCCCTCCCCCCGGCCCACCCCGTGATAGGCCCCAGTGTGTGATGTTCCCCTTCCCGAGTCCAGGTGATCTTATTGTTCAGTTCCCACCTATGAGTGAGAACATGCGGTGTTTGGTTTTCTCTTCTTGTGATAGTTTGCTGAGAATGATGGTTTCCAGCTGCATCCATGTCCCTACAAAGGACTCATCCTGTTTTATGGCTGCATAGTATTCCATGGTGTATATGTGCCACATTTTCTTCATCCAGTCTGTCACTGATGGACATTTGGGTTGATTCCAAGTCTTTGCTATTGTGAATAGTGCCGCAATAAACATACGTGTGCATGTGTCTTTGTAGTAGAGTAATTTATAATCCTTTGGGTATATACCCAGTAGTGGGATGGCTGGGTCATATGGTACATCTAGTTCTAGATCCTTGAGGAATTGCCATACTGTTTTCCATAATGGTTGAACTAGTTTACAATCCCACCAACAGTGTAAAAGTGTT
>NW_022318259.1:0-664 GCF_002776525.5 Piliocolobus tephrosceles
AACACTTTTACACTGTTGGTGGGATTGTAAACTAGTTCAACCATTATGGAAAACAGTATGGCAATTCCTCAAGGATCTAGAACTAGATGTACCATATGACCCAGCCATCCCACTACTGGGTATATACCCAAAGGATTATAAATTACTCTACTACAAAGACACATGCACACGTATGTTTATTGCGGCACTATTCACAATAGCAAAGACTTGGAATCAACCCAAATGTCCATCAGTGACAGACTGGATGAAGAAAATGTGGCACATATACACCATGGAATACTATGCAGCCATAAAACAGGATGAGTCCTTTGTAGGGACATGGATGCAGCTGGAAACCATCATTCTCAGCAAACTATCACAAGAAGAGAAAACCAAACACCGCATGTTCTCACTCATAGGTGGGAACTGAACAATAAGATCACCTGGACTCGGGAAGGGGAACATCACACACTGGGGCCTATCACGGGGTGGGCCGGGGGGAGGGATTGCATTGGGAGTTATACCTGATGTAAATGACAAGTTGATGGGTGCTGACGAGTTGATGGGTGCAGCACACCAACATGGCACAAGTATACATATGTAACAAACCTGCACGTTATGCACATGTACCCTAGAACTTAAAGTATAATAAAAAATAAATAAATAAAATAAAATAAAATAAAAT
>NW_022318259.1:764-5386 GCF_002776525.5 Piliocolobus tephrosceles
AAAATAAAATAAAATAAAATTCCAACAGATATTAAAAAAATGTGGTATACATATACCATGGAATACTATTCAGCCATAAAAAGAATAAGATCATTTATTTTGCAGTGAAAAAAAAACCAAAAAATATTTGAAGAAGAAATAATCAAATTCAATTCAATTTTTGAGCAAAAAACCATGAGAAATATCATTAAAATTCAAGTTCAAAATATAGTAGCCAAATGGTATTGCCTAAAGCTTATATTTTCAAGTTTTAAATATATTTTAAAATATGTATTTTAGAAATATGCAAAAATCTTGCACTATGTTTCCTACTGAAAGGCATTTTGGACAGGGATATTTGAAAATGATGATAAAGTTGTTGTTGCTTAAAAACTAAACTATTAATCTATTCATAAATAATTTTCCTCCATCTTCTTTTCATGAGGGGAAAAAGACTTCAATCCTGTGAATTCTCATCTTATTTGGGTGTTGATTTCAAAGTCAGGGTACAAGACAAAAATATAAGAGGGTCAGAAATATCCTTGATATTTTGAGTTGTTTTGCATACACTGTATTAGATCTCATAATTTCCAACACAGCTGATGTATTCATCCAGCCTTGAGATCTATCATTCTTTTCTGCAGTTAAACACCAGGTGAAGCCATTAATTTATATTTAGGAGCCATCTGATATAAAAGTCTCTTTTATTGTAGCTGCTGCTGTATTTGTTTAAAAGAATGGTTGGATTATGTATGATGTGCTGCTCTCATAAGTTACACATGAAATATAATAAAATATGCTTGCTCCTCTGTATTCTCCCAATTAAAAAAAGTTATGTCTATATATGTTTGTGTGTATATATTTACATATTTATATATATTTATATCTATATTTATTTCTATATTATGTATGTACATATATGCACTTATATTTATATATAACATATAATTTATTACATAATTTATTTATACATTATATATGCTGATATATATATAAAATCCCTATATTATTTTTACAATAATATTATTTTAAAATAATATTATTAAAGAACAAAGAAATAAATTCATAAATTTAGAGCAAACTGATTTTCAACAAAGGCACCAAAAACACACACTGGGAAACAGACAGTCATTTCAATAAATGGTGCTGAGGAAACTGGATATCTACATGCCAAAGAGGGAAAGTAGACCCCTATCTTTCACCATACACAAAAATCAGCTCGAAATAAATTAAATAGTTAAATCTCATTCCCGAAACTATGAAACTTCTAGAAGGAAACCTAAAGGAAATGCTTCAAGACATTTGTCAAGGATTCATTTGTTCAAGGATTTTTTAAATAAAGAACTCAAAAGTACAGTCAACAGACGCAGAAATAGACAAATGGTATTACTTTAAACTAAAAAGCCTAAAATTCTTCTGCACAGCAAAAGAAACAATCAACAGAATGAAGAGACAATCTACAGAATGGGAGACAATATTTGCAAAGTAAGAATTTGACAAAGAATTAATATCCAGAATATTAAAGAACTCAATCAACTCAATAGTAAACTAACAAACAATAATAATATCTGATTTTAAAATGAGCAAATGACATGGAGAGACAATTCTCAAAAGAAGACAGACAAATGGCCAATAGGTATATGAAAAAGTGTTCAACATTATTAGTCATCAGGGAAGTGTGAATCACAACCACAATGAGATATCATCACATACATCTCAGAATAGATATTATCAGTAGGAAAAAAATAACAAATGCTGGTGTTGAAGTGGGGAAATGGGAGCCCTTGCACATTGTTACTGGGAAGGTAAATGATTAAAGTCATTGTGGAAAAAACAGTAAAACTAAAAACAGAACTACAATATAATCCAGCAATACAACTACTGAGTATTTATCAAAAGAAAATGAAATTAGTATATTGAAGAGAGATCTGCATTCTCATGTTTATTGTGGCACTATTCACAATAGCTAACATATGAAGTCAATATAAGTGTCCATCAACAGATGAATGGATAAAGAAAATGTGGTATAGATACATAATGGAATGTTATTCAGTTATTCAAAAGAATAAAATCTTGCCATTTGTGACAGCATGGATGAATTTGAAGACATTATTTTAACTGAAATAAGCCAGGCACCGGAAGACAAATACTGCATGATTTCATTCACTTGTGGAATTTTTTTAAAGCTGATCTTATAGGACTGCATGCCAGAGGCTGGAAAGGGTGGGGCTGAATGAGGAGATTGGTCACAAGTACAAAATTAAAGAGAAAAAGGAGGAGTAAGTTCTGGTGTTCTATTGCACAATAGGGTCACCATAGTTAATAATATTGTATTGTATATTTCAAAATAACTAGAAGAGAGAACTTTGAATGTTCTTACCACAAACCAATGATAAATGTGTAAGGTGATGAATAAGCTATTTACCCTAATTTGATCATTACACAATGTATACATGTATAGAAACATAACACTGTAACTCATAGATATATACAATTACTTTGTGTCAATTTAAAGTAAAACATAAAAAGTAAATAAAAATTACATTTTGCAAAGGGGTTTGTGTTTTAGGAAGATGTATGAAAGGAAGGTATGAGGTGGTGCAAAATCATGAGTCTTAACCTTGCTACTATTTAGCTGAGAGACCTAGAGCTGGCCATTTAACCTCTCCGAACTTTCTTCTGCATTTGAAATATGAGCTATTACCATTTCTAAAGAATTAAATAAATGATAAAGGTGACCTGCCTAAAACAATGTATGAAATATGGCCTCAGTTCATAATATCAGAATCAAATAACTTGCAGTAGGAGCATTAGAGAGACGGGGAGACTAGCTAGGCTGCTATTGCAGTAGTTCAACTGCGAGAGTCTTAGGCATGAACTGGGGCAATAGGAATGGAAAAGTGGGGACACAAGTAAGCAATGCTAATCTTGAAAGTGGACAGGGAGACAGGGGAACTTAGGAAGGGATCTAAGATGCCTGCAGTATCTCATGTGAATGGCTGAGAATGGTGCAAAAAATGAAACAGGTTGAGCAGGTGCCTGTGGAGGCATGGTGTGTGTGCCTGCACTTGGAGACAACATCTCAAATGGCTGTTCATTATATGATACTGTCAATACTTATTTATGTTCTTCTGTCAAGCTCTATAGTTGGAACATGGCATCACTATCTCCTTGGCCAACTCCTGTTGGTGAGTCCCCTTTGGAAATTTCTAGTGAGAGAGTTATATGAGACAAATATCCAATTTTTCCCATGGTTCACTTTTTCCTTACATTTTCCTTTATTTGCCTCTTCTTGTCATCACAAGGTTAAGATCTTGAGAGTCTACACTTGAGTGTGGGACAAGGTGGTCACTTGGCCAAATTTCAAAATAGGATGAGTCCTGGCCTTTAATCTAGGAGAAAAAGGTGTTTCTGAGGTTCACACTCAGGTTTTCATAAGTCGTCATTCATAGGGCTTGTTGGCTATATGCAACAAATATTCATTGACTAAACTCTATGTATACAGATATATGCGTGTGCACACACACACACACACATAGATATATACAATTTAATCACTGAATCTTTACAATATCCCTGAAAAATAGGTACAAGTATAATCCTAACATGACTGATTATGGGTATGTAGAATTTCAGGTGTGGAGGAGAAAAAAGAAATGTGTAAAAGAGGGATATGGAGGGTTAAAGCAAGTTTCAGTATGAGATTGAAACCCACCGCATCCCTCACTAAGAAGGTGATATTTGAGGAAAGGAAATAAAGGAGCAAGCCTCAGGATCTCTCAGGGAAGGGCTCTCTACGGAGGGGGAACACCGAGTGTCAAGGTCTGAATCAGGGGCTGCCTGGCATGTTTAAGGAGCAGCAGGCCATCAGAGAAATGCAAATCAAAACCACAATGAGATACCATCTCACACCAGTTAGAATGGCAATCATTAAAAAATCAGGAAACAACAGGTGTTGGAGAGGATGTGGAGAAATAGGAACACTTTTACACTGTTGGTGGGATTGTAAACTAGTTCAACCATTATGGAAAACAGTATGGCAATTCCTCAAGGATCTAGAACTAGATGTACCATATGACCCAGCCATCCCACTACTGGGTATATACCCAAAGGATTATAAATTACTCTACTACAAAGACACATGCACACGTATGTTTATTGCGGCACTATTCACAATAGCAAAGACTTGGAATCAACCCAAATGTCCATCAGTGACAGACTGGATGAAGAAAATGTGGCACATATACACCATGGAATACTATGCAGCCATAAAACAGGATGAGTCCTTTGTAGGGACATGGATGCAGCTGGAAACCATCATTCTCAGCAAACTATCACAAGAAGAGAAAACCAAACACCGCATGTTCTCACTCATAGGTGGGAACTGAACAATAAGATCACCTGGACTCGGGAAGGGGAACATCACACACTGGGGCCTATCACGGGGTGGGCCGGGGGGAGGGATTGCATTGGGAGTTATACCTGATGTAAATGACAAGTTGATGGGTGCTGACGAGTTGATGGGTGCAGCACACCAACATGGCACAAGTATACATATGTAACAAACCTGCACGTTATGCACATGTACCCTAGAACTTAAAGTATAATAAAAAATAAATAAATAAAATAAAATAAAATAAAAT
>NW_022318264.1:0-2508 GCF_002776525.5 Piliocolobus tephrosceles
GAATTGGATTTAAAGGGAAAGAAGTCATAAAGATATTAAAGGATTGAGGTTTACCCACATTTATTGTGTCAGCTCCTAAGGTGGATAGCAGGAGTCTTTCTGCAGTGCCCATCACACTTCATGCTGAAGAATACATCTTTCATAAACACTGTAGCATGGATGACAGAGGTGAGTGGAAAGGAAGAAAAACATTCTGGAGATGTTGTGCAGGAAGGATTTACAGTATTTGTCAAGACATAGGGTGGAGAGATTTGAGGGAGAGGAGACAAAGGCACTGGGAAGTCTTGAGCCTAGTGTTGTAGACACAAAAGAGATTTTGAATTAATATCTGATTAATGAATCCACTCATTCATTTGTGCTCGAAATGTGAGTGAATGTTACAGGAATGACTTGGTGGGGAGAAAACAGATGGTGAGACTATGTGCTAGGGTAAAGCAAGAGCTCAAGTTTTTTTTTTTTTTTTAATTTAGAAAGAAATCTGCTTTTCATATCTGGTTTTCCTATTTAAAGCTATGTGATATGAGGAAAATGGTTTAACTCATCTGAGCTTTAGTGTCATCTAAAAAATTTGTATAATGATATTGAGGGAATCTGAAAAGCCCTATTAACCAACTTATATAAAAAATAACAAGCATTTGCTTCCATTTCTAATGCGTGGTGCTGAAAAGACCTTGTATGTGGAATATTGTTCACCTTTAAGGAATCTGCTCTCAAGAACGGATGAGGGACTATTTTAGTGCAGTGCTGTTGTCACTGGCTGTTGTGCTCATTTAGTTGGCACCAACAAGTCTCTGTGAATATAAAAATAAAATAAAAGAAAGATTGTGGAGGAATAGAACACAAACACATAATAAGGTGAGATTTGTACCACAGAATATAGTAAAGGATTTGTGCCTGATTCTTTTTGCATTCTCTTTGAATCATTTTTAGCCTTTATTCTAAGTCCCCAATTACTGTCATCCTTTTCCCAACAAGATTGTTTCTCTCCACCATAGATATTCGGGTCAGGCTGTCTGGTTGACCATCTTGACCTCCTGAGCACTCTGTTTGTACTGAGACCCTGACTTATATTCAAGTGATGCTCTTCCATAGCAGGGCTTCCTGCTTTGCCCAAAGAGCATTCAATTATTCAAGCCATTTAGGGCTCTTTCCTCACCCAGTATCTATGTGAAACCTTAGAGGGAAGCCTATTCTTTCCAGGAGGGTAATCCTGCTGGGTTCTAACCATAATCTGTATATCCTCTGGGGTAACTGGGAAAGAAGGATTGATGTTTATCCACATTACTGTGTCAGCTACTGAGGTGAACAGCATGAGTCTTTCTGCAGCTTCAGCCCCCATCACAGTACATATGTGAAGAAAACGTCTTCATAAACACTGTAGCATGGATAACAGAAGAAAAAGATTCTGGAGAGGTTATGTGAGAAGGATCCAGAGTATTTGTCAAGACATTGGGTGGAGAGATTTGAGGGAGAGGAGACAAAGGCACTGGGAAGTCTTGAGCCCAGTGTGGCAGACACAGAAGAGATTTTGAATTAGTATCTGATGAATGCAAGAATAAATCCACTCATTTATCTGTATTTGGTAAATGAATGAATGTTACATGCGTGAGCTGGTGTAAAGAAAACAGATGATGAGACTATGTGCTAGATTAAAGCAAGAGCTGGTGACATTTTCATTGAAAAAGAAATCTGCTTCTGGTATCTGGTTTCCCTCTTTAAAGTTATGTGATCTGAGGAAAATGGTTTAACTCCTCTTAGCTTCAGTGTCATCTATAACACTGGGGTAATAATGCTTGGGGAAGCTGGGAAACTGTATCGACCAACTTACATAAAAATTAATAAACAGTCAGTATAATTTCTAGCACATAGTGCTGAAAAAGTCCTCGAACATGCAGTATTATTCACCTTTAAGGAAAAGGTTCTCAAGGTGTAAGGAGAGATATCAGGGCAGTTTTGTTGCCAGAGGCTGATTTGCTTACTTATTTTGTAGCAACAAGCTTCTGTGATGATAAAAATGAAATAAAGTTTAAAAAGCAAAATAGATGGTGGAGAAACGCAATAGGGATGCATAGCAAGGTATGATTTTCCAGGCAAATTGAATTTGTACAGAAGAATGTAGTAGTAAGGGATTTGTGCCTGATTCTTGTTGCATTATATTTGAATCTCATTTACCCTGTATTCTAATTCCCCAATTGTGGTAATCCTTCTCCCAACAAGATTGTTTCTTTGCACCATGAACATTCTGGTCAGATTCTCTGCTTAACCATCTTGACCTCCTGAGCACTCATCTTTGTACTGAGACCCTGATATATGCCCAAATCATGCCCTTCCATGGAAGGGCTTCTTGCTTTGCCCAGGGAGCATTCAATTTTTCAAGCCATTTAGGGCTCTTTCCTCACCCAGGGTCTATATGAAACCTTAGAGGGAAGCCTGTTCTTTCCAGGAAGAGAATCCTGGTGGGTTCTAACCTCAACCTGTAGATCCACTAAGCAAGCTCCTACTGAACAC
>NW_022318265.1:0-1055 GCF_002776525.5 Piliocolobus tephrosceles
GTACCCTAGAACTTAAAGTATAATTAAAAAAAAAAAAAAAAGAAACAGAAATGAAAGATACTGTCTCACCAGATATTTTATCCCTCATTCTAACAAGAAGGCCCTTTGAGATACAGAAAGGTATTGTTGCTGATATTTGGGGCCTCTATCTTCAGGTGGGTCCACCAACAACAGGAATTTTGTTATAGTGTCATCTTTGTTCCAAGTGTACATCTTTTTATTTATTTATTTATTTATTTTTATTATACTTTAAGTTCTAGGGTACATGTGCATAGTGTGCAGGTTTGTTACACATGTATACTTGTGCCATGTTGGTGTGCTGCACCCATCAACTCGTCAGCACCCAAAAATTCATCATTTATATCAGGTATAACTTCCAATGAAATCCCTCCCCCTTCCCCCTCCCCATGATAGGCCCTGGTGTGTGATGTTCCCCTTCCCGAGTACAAGTAATCTCATTGTTCATTTCACACCTATGAGTGAGAACATGCGGTGTTTGGTTTTCTGTTCTTGTGATAGTTTGCTAAGAATGATGCTTTCCAGCTGCATCCATGTCCCTACAAAGGACGCAAACTCATCCTTTTTTATGGCTGCTTAGTATTCCATGGTGTATATGTGCCACATTTTCTTAATCCAGTCTGTCACTGATGGACATTTGCGTTGATTCCAAGTCTTTGCTATTGTGAATAGTGCCGCAATAAACATACGAGTGCATGTGTCTTTAGAGCAGCATGATTTATAATCCTTTGGGTATATACCCAGGAGTGGGATGGCTGGGTCATATGGTACATCTAGTTCTAGATCCTTGAGGAATTGCCATACTGTTTTCCATAATGGTTGAACTAGTTTACAATCCCAGAAACAGTGTAAAAGTGTTCCTATTTCTCCACATCCTCTCCAACATCTGTTGTTTCCTGATTTTTTAATGATTGCCATTCTAACTGGTGTGAGATGGTATCTCATTGTGGTTTTGATTTGCATTTCTCTGATGGCGAGTGATGATGAGCATTTTTTCATGTGTCTGTTGGCTGTATGAATGTCTTCTTTTGAGAAAT
>NW_022318266.1:0-2508 GCF_002776525.5 Piliocolobus tephrosceles
GTGTTCAGTAGGAGCTTGCTTAGTGGATCTACAGGTTGAGGTTAGAACCCACCAGGATTCTCTTCCTGGAAAGAACAGGCTTCCCTCTAAGGTTTCATATAGACCCTGGGTGAGGAAAGAGCCCTAAATGGCTTGAAAAATTGAATGCTCCCTGGGCAAAGCAAGAAGCCCTTCCATGGAAGGGCATGATTTGGGCATATATCAGGGTCTCAGTACAAAGATGAGTGCTCAGGAGGTCAAGATGGTTAAGCAGAGAATCTGACCAGAATGTTCATGGTGCAAAGAAACAATCTTGTTGGGAGAAGGATTACCACAATTGGGGAATTAGAATACAGGGTAAATGAGATTCAAATATAATGCAACAAGAATCAGGCACAAATCCCTTACTACTACATTCTTCTGTACAAATTCAATTTGCCTGGAAAATCATACCTTGCTATGCATCCCTATTGCGTTTCTCCACCATCTATTTTGCTTTTTAAACTTTATTTCATTTTTATCATCACAGAAGCTTGTTGCTACAAAATAAGTAAGCAAATCAGCCTCTGGCAACAAAACTGCCCTGATATCTCTCCTTACACCTTGAGAACCTTTTCCTTAAAGGTGAATAATACTGCATGTTCGAGGACTTTTTCAGCACTATGTGCTAGAAATTATACTGACTGTTTATTAATTTTTATGTAAGTTGGTCGATACAGTTTCCCAGCTTCCCCAAGCATTATTACCCCAGTGTTATAGATGACACTGAAGCTAAGAGGAGTTAAACCATTTTCCTCAGATCACATAACTTTAAAGAGGGAAACCAGATACCAGAAGCAGATTTCTTTTTCAATGAAAATGTCACCAGCTCTTGCTTTAATCTAGCACATAGTCTCATCATCTGTTTTCTTTACACCAGCTCACGCATGTAACATTCATTCATTTACCAAATACAGATAAATGAGTGGATTTATTCTTGCATTCATCAGATACTAATTCAAAATCTCTTCTGTGTCTGCCACACTGGGCTCAAGACTTCCCAGTGCCTTTGTCTCCTCTCCCTCAAATCTCTCCACCCAATGTCTTGACAAATACTCTGGATCCTTCTCACATAACCTCTCCAGAATCTTTTTCTTCTGTTATCCATGCTACAGTGTTTATGAAGACGTTTTCTTCACATATGTACTGTGATGGGGGCTGAAGCTGCAGAAAGACTCATGCTGTTCACCTCAGTAGCTGACACAGTAATGTGGATAAACATCAATCCTTCTTTCCCAGTTACCCCAGAGGATATACAGATTATGGTTAGAACCCAGCAGGATTACCCTCCTGGAAAGAATAGGCTTCCCTCTAAGGTTTCACATAGATACTGGGTGAGGAAAGAGCCCTAAATGGCTTGAATAATTGAATGCTCTTTGGGCAAAGCAGGAAGCCCTGCTATGGAAGAGCATCACTTGAATATAAGTCAGGGTCTCAGTACAAACAGAGTGCTCAGGAGGTCAAGATGGTCAACCAGACAGCCTGACCCGAATATCTATGGTGGAGAGAAACAATCTTGTTGGGAAAAGGATGACAGTAATTGGGGACTTAGAATAAAGGCTAAAAATGATTCAAAGAGAATGCAAAAAGAATCAGGCACAAATCCTTTACTATATTCTGTGGTACAAATCTCACCTTATTATGTGTTTGTGTTCTATTCCTCCACAATCTTTCTTTTATTTTATTTTTATATTCACAGAGACTTGTTGGTGCCAACTAAATGAGCACAACAGCCAGTGACAACAGCACTGCACTAAAATAGTCCCTCATCCGTTCTTGAGAGCAGATTCCTTAAAGGTGAACAATATTCCACATACAAGGTCTTTTCAGCACCACGCATTAGAAATGGAAGCAAATGCTTGTTATTTTTTATATAAGTTGGTTAATAGGGCTTTTCAGATTCCCTCAATATCATTATACAAATTTTTTAGATGACACTAAAGCTCAGATGAGTTAAACCATTTTCCTCATATCACATAGCTTTAAATAGGAAAACCAGATATGAAAAGCAGATTTCTTTCTAAATTAAAAAAAAAAAAAAAACTTGAGCTCTTGCTTTACCCTAGCACATAGTCTCACCATCTGTTTTCTCCCCACCAAGTCATTCCTGTAACATTCACTCACATTTCGAGCACAAATGAATGAGTGGATTCATTAATCAGATATTAATTCAAAATCTCTTTTGTGTCTACAACACTAGGCTCAAGACTTCCCAGTGCCTTTGTCTCCTCTCCCTCAAATCTCTCCACCCTATGTCTTGACAAATACTGTAAATCCTTCCTGCACAACATCTCCAGAATGTTTTTCTTCCTTTCCACTCACCTCTGTCATCCATGCTACAGTGTTTATGAAAGATGTATTCTTCAGCATGAAGTGTGATGGGCACTGCAGAAAGACTCCTGCTATCCACCTTAGGAGCTGACACAATAAATGTGGGTAAACCTCAATCCTTTAATATCTTTATGACTTCTTTCCCTTTAAATCCAATTC
>NW_022318267.1:0-5316 GCF_002776525.5 Piliocolobus tephrosceles
CATGATAGTTCATTGAGTGACCAACTGAATGAATGAAGGAAGAAATAGCGTTCCAAGGTGTCTCCCGTTCATACTACTCTTACTGTGTGTCTCCACTTGCATCTGTATGACTGGAGACATTCACTCAACAAAAAACACAAGCTGAAATTATAATCATATCCTCCCTTTTTTTCCCTCAATTTTTTTTGTGCCATGAATTATACTAGGATACTTAGGGAGTTTACTGGATGTAGTCTGACTGAATTCTGCCAAAACAGCTATGTCTTAGTCTGCACTTCATGCACTTTTTAGAAGTAATGGAGGTTGAGATAAGTTAACTGTTGTTTCTAAGGTGCCAAAGCTGCTAAGTGGGAAAGCCCGAATAGAGAAGCAGGTATTTTTACATTTTAAATGTGATTTTTTTTTTTCCCGCTGTAGCAGCTCAGTTATTCTGCCCGTTCTTTTGCACTTTAGCCCATTCATTCATACACCAAATATCTAATTCCAGACCTCTACTTACTTTTTGGGCTTAACTTTTTTTGTTTTTTTGTTTTGTTTTGTTTTGCTTTTTGTTTTTTGACAGAGTGTCACTCTGTCACCCAGGCTGCAGTGCAATGGTAAGACCTTGGCTCACTGCAACCTCTGCCTCCCGGGTTCTAGTAATTCTCCTGTTTCAGCGTCCAGAGTAGCTGGGACTACGGGTCCCTGCTACGACGCCTGGCTAATTTTTGTATTTTTAGTAGAGACAGAGTTTCACCATGTTAGCCAGGCTAGTCTCAAACTCCTGACCTCAGGTGATTGGCCCCCCTTGGCCTCCCAAAGTGATAGGATTATAGGCATGAGCCACTCCTCCTGGCCTGGGTTTTAATTTCATTTTAATTTAATTTCATTTCATTTTATTTTACTTTTTTTTTTTTTTTATTTTGTGACAGGGTCTCACTTTGCTGTCCAGGCACTACTGGCATAATCTCCATTCACTGCAACTTCCGCCTCCTGAGTTCAAGTGATCCTCCCACCTCAGCCTCCTGAGTAGCTGGGAATACAGATGTGTACCACTACACTCATTTTTGTATCTTTTGTAGAGACAAGGTATCACTGTGTTGTCCAGGCTGGTCTCAAACTCCTGACATCAACGGATCCGCCCATCTCAGCCTCCCAGAGTGCTGGGATTACAGAAATGAGCCACCACATCTGACCTTGGGCTTACCTTTCAAGTCAACTTTGGCTCATTGTCTTCCTTCAAACACCACATTCAGGGATTTGTCAAATAGTGAACACTATTCTTCCACAACTGTTTTGAATCTATCAATTACTTTCCACTCATTTACTACATATTCACTGGGGAGATGCTCTGTGCCAGACACTGTAGTAGGATCAGGTAATTTGGAGGAAGAATAGACACCCCACACCTCAAGACAATATAAATATGGACAATGGAAGATCCACCTCGAGATTCACCGTTTTCCGTCTTTCTGTCATTTTCAGCTAAATAACTCCTTCAAAAATATCTTAAAATAACTAAATAACTCTTTCAATAATAGCACTCTTCTATATGCTGGACTACTCTTAATTTTCTGGTTATAACATGATCTTACTTTTCTTTTAATTTTTGTCTTTGCTTTCTACCTAAACTTTTATTTTGCGTTATGAAGTTGATAGGTCCATTACTGGATGGTGTGGTTCAATTCTCCAACATGCTTGCTGATTTGTTTTCTACTAAGTCTACCAATTACTGAGAGAGAAGTGTTAATGACAGCAACTATTATTGGATTTTTCTGTTTTTACTTGTCATATCCAATTTTGTTTATGAGTTTTGAAACTCTGTGTTCTCACATACATTTGGGACAGTAATCCCCTGGAAAATTGACAGTCATTTGGCAGCCCTCATTATTCCTGAAAAGTTTCTCTACTTTCAAATCTTCTTTGTCTGATTTTTTATATGTACCTTACAGCTGTCTTTGATTACTGCTTGCATGAGGTATCTTTTCCCACTCTTGTCTTTCAATCTGCTATATAACTTCTATTCTTATATATGTGTATTGCAGGTGGCTTTCTTTAGTGAGCATATTTATTTTTAACACATTCTGATTATCTCTAGTTTTTAATTAATGCATTTAGATAATTTACATGCAATGCTACAGATAAGTTTTTAGATAGGTCTATTATTTAATAATTTATTAACCTTTTTTCCCTTTGTTTTAACTCATCTATGTTCCTCTTTCTATCTTGTTTTGGTTTATTCAAATCTTGTTAGTAAGTGGCCTAGGATCTACCATATACATATATAACCTTTCACAGTATAGTTAGAATCAATATTTTGCCATTCAGATTGATTATAGAAACTTCATGAAGATTTAGGCCCATTACACTTACCCTTTTATCTTATGTATGTAGTACATCTAGATACAATGATAACTGCATCAGATAAAGTTACAATTTTTGTTTTCAATCATCAAGCATACCTTAAGGATCTCAATGGAAGAATAACAGTCTGTTAGGTCTACCCAGACATTTTCTATTTCTGCTTTTGTTTCTTCATTGATGATGTTCTAAGTTTCCTTGTGGTATCACTTTTCTTATCTCAAATCTTTGCTAATTCTTTTCCAGCAGTCTTGCTAGGATTGAGAATGTATTTATGTGCCTTCCAATGAGAATGCATTTATTTGCCTTTATGTCTGGAAGATACTTTTGATCCACATAGCGTTCTGGTTTGACATGTCTTTTTCTTTTGGTACTTACTGAATGTTATGACATTTTTTCTGGCTCCTGGGGTTCCTGATGAGAAACCTATAATCATTCATATAGTAGTTTCTCTTTCATTTCCCTTTGGCTGCTTTCAAAATTGTTTTGTATTTTCTTAGTTTTCAGCAGTTTGATTATGAAATGTCTTGCTCTGGGTTTCTTTGGGTTCATCGTGCTTGACATTTACTGAACTTTAAAAATCCGGTTTATATCTTTTGATAAATTTGATACATTTTCAGCTATTAATTCTTCAAAGTTTTATCCCACAAAGACCTCTTTGTTCTCTTCTTTCCAGATTACAATAATGTGAATGTTAGATATGTTATTTTTTATTTGTCCCTGAGCCTCTGTTCAGAGAAAAATAAAATCCTCCTTTCTCTCTGTAGTTCAGATTATGTACGTATCCTTGTTCTGTTTTCAAGTTCATTGACTTTTTCCTTAGTCTTCTGCATTCTGTTATTGTGATCATCCAATTAAGCTTTTTATTTCCCCTAATAGTTTTGGTTAATACATTTTTTAATTCTTAAGTTAAAGTTGGTGTTTATATATTCCAAATATTTGGTGAGACTTTCCAACTTTCGATTCACTTCACGAATGCTATCCCGTAATTCTAGGAGCATTGGTATAATAACTGCTTTAATGTATGTGTCAGATGATTTTGACATCTGTGTCCTCTCAGTATTGTCATTTGAGGGTTCTCTTTGCCTTGTGAATTAAGATCTCCCTGTTTTTTCAAATGCTGAATATTTTGGGATTGTAACCTCCTGGACTTCTTTGGTTTATGTGATGAGACACTGTGTCTTGTTGAAATCTTAAGGATAATATTGCTGTTTTTGTTTTTGCAGGCACACAATGGCCTTGTATTTAAGTTCCAAGTACCAACTAGCCTTCTATGTGTTGTTCTTTCAAAGATAACTTTATTTGAAAGCCTTGACACTACTGTTCAGAGATCTCTGGAGTGTGTGCCACCCAGTGGTCAGTGAGGACTGGAAAGTGGGCCGTTGCTCAGTTCAGCTCTCAGGCTCTTTTTTGGTAAGATGTTTGGGATTAGAGCCACTTATTCATAGCTGACCAGGTGCATCTACAAGTTCACAAATAACTTTATGGGTTTGCTTTCTACAGTATCTGTCCAGGCACATTCTAGTGACTTGAAACATCCTGGTTTCAGTCCTCTCACCAGAAAGCTGGGGCTGTACTTACCCAAGTGGCTTTGCCCTGCCCTTTTCACAATTGTCTCACATTCAAGCTGCAGGCAGAAACAGGGAGAAAAGAGCAATTGCATACGTCCCTTGGTTTCACAGCTCCTCAAAGAAACAGAAAATTAATTACACAGTAGATACACGCTATATTGAATACCAGGAGTGAGCTGTCACCAGCACTGTATTGTTGCTGCTCCTACAACTTGAACTAAAGCAGCATCCTGCTCTCAGACACTAACTTGGGTTTGGAGACCTAAATAATAAAGCTTGGAGAATGTGGGCATCGATCCCACTACCTCTTGCATGCTAAGCAAGCGCTCTACCACTTGAGCTAACTCCCCATATCAGGGCAGAGTTGTTTATCCTTAGTGGGTGGCATGGAACACAGGTGATTTCAGGGCCTTCACTGCAAGACCAGAGCTTTACTAAGAGCAGATCTTCTCATTGATGGTCCAGGGCAAGAGCGCAGTGGCTACTCATTCTCTGCAAAGAAGGAGGAGAAAATGGAACAAGGAGAAAGTCACAAAGGGAAAACTTGTGCTGCCAAAATGTCAAATTTAGGGTATTTCAGGACAGAAAAAAGCATGTCCTGGCAAAGGAGGAGGTGCCTAGACCTGCCCAGCTAAAGTGTCACAGATTTTTAAAAAATGATTAAATAATTAAAAATGATTAAATGATTTTGTGTGTGTGTGTTGTGTGTGTGTGTTTATAAAAGTGGGATGGCATTATCACTTCTTCCTTGTAGCTGAAAGTTGTGAGATGGTACACATTTCTGGAAGGCAAAAAAGAATGTTTTCATAACTAGGCCCTTTCAGGAATGAGGCCAGCGTGCTGACCACTCCCCTAGGAAATTCCTGGAGAGTGCTTCTTTCACTTACATCTGAGAAATGGGTTGCCTCCTTGCTAAGGTGTGTCACATACTAGTTACATGTCCAACTATATATCAGAACAACAACAACAAAATTACAGAGCAGAGCCATAAAGAATAAGAGACAAGATCATATCAGAGTGTAAGAATATGTAAAATGTCAGAGTGTAAGAATCAAAATTTAGCTATGCAGAGAAGGAGTGGACATATGTTGGAGAAAACCGGGCTGTTTGTAGAAATTCCTGTGTGAAGAAACAAACCTGTTCAATTAAAGTGGAGGTGTGTGTGTGTGTGTGTGTGTGTAATACACATTGAGGGAAGCAGTGATTGAAAAGCTTGGTCTCTTAGAGATATGTTGGGAGAGTATTATGAAAACTTAAGATAAATTGAGAAAATCCCAGGCAAAATGCTTAAATAATTAAAGCAACATGTTATAAAAAGTGTTTAGTTTTGAATGTCAGAGCTTAAACAAAGAAAACAAGAATTGGATTTAAAGGGAAAGAAGTCATAAAGATATTAAAGGATTGA
>NW_022318268.1:0-4946 GCF_002776525.5 Piliocolobus tephrosceles
TTTTTTTTTTTTCTCCTCTGTACCAGCTCAGTTATTCTGCCCGTTCTTTTGCACTTTAGCTCATTCATTCATACACCAAATATCTAATTCCAGACCTCTTCTTTACTTACTTTTTGGGCTTAACTTTTTTTTTCCCCCCCAGAGTGTCACTCTGTCGCCCAGGCTGCAGTGCAATGGTAAGATCTTGGCTCACTGCAACCTCTGCCTCCCGGGTTCTAGTAATTCTCCTGTCTCAGCCTCCTGAGTAGCTGGGACTACAGGTTCCTGCCACGACGCCCGGCCAATTTTTGTATTTTTAGTAGAGACGGGTTTTCACCATGCTGGCCAGGCTGGTCTCAAACTCCTGACCTCAGGTGATCCACCCGCCCACGTTGACCTCCCAAAGTGATAGGATTATAGGCGTGAGCCACCCCTCCCGGCCTGAGTTTAACTTTTTTGTTTTGTTTTATTTTATTTTATTTTATTTTATTTTATTTTATTTTATTTTATTTTATGACAGGGTCTCACTTTGTTGTGCAGGCACTGGCAGGATCTCTGTTCACGGCAACCTCTGCCTCCCCTGTTCAAGTGATCCTCCCATCTCAGCCTCCTGAGTAGCTGGGAATACAGATGTATACCACCACATCTGGCTAATTTTTGTATTTTTTGTAAAGACAGGTTTTCGCTGTGTTGTCCAGGCTGGTCTCAAACTCCTGGTGTCAAGGGATCCGCCCATCTTGGACTCCCAAAGTGCTGGGATTATAGAAATGACCCACCACATCTGGCCTTGGGCTTGCCTTTCAAGTCAACTTTCATTAACTATCTTCCTTCAAACACCACATTCAATGATTTGTCAAATAACTAACTTATTCTTGCACAACTCTTTTGAATCTATCAATTACTTTCTACTCATTTAGTACATATTCACTGGGGAGATGCTCTGTGCCAGACACTATAGTAGGATCAGGTAATTCAGAGGAAGTATAGACACCCTAGACCTCCAAAGAAGACAAGGTAAATATGCACGAGGGAAGATCCACCTCCAGATTCACCATTTTCAGTCTTGCTGTCATTTCCAGCTAAATAACTGCTTCAAAAATGTCTCAAAATAACTGAATAACTCTTTCAAACTCTTTCAATAATAGCACTCTTCTATATGCTGGATTACCCTTAATTTTCTGCTTATAGCATGATCTTACTTTTCTTTTAATTTTTGTCTTTGCTTTCTGCTTAAATTTTTATTTTGCATTATGAAGTTGATAGGTCCATTACTGGATGGTGTGGTTCAATTCTCCAATATCTCTGCTGATTTGTTTTCTACTAAGTCCACCAGGAGTGGACTACTAACACACCAGAGGAGTGTTAATGACTGCAACTACGGTTGGATTTTGTTTATGACTTTTGAAGATCTGTGTCCTCATATACATTTGGGACAGTATTCCTCTGGAAGATTGACAATCATAATTATTTAGCAGCCCTCATTATTCCTGAAACGTTTCTCTGCTTTCAAATCTACTTTGTCTGATTTTATGTATATATACACCACAGCAGTCTTTGATTAATGGTTGCATGAGGTATCTTTTCCCACTCTTTTCTTTCAATCTGTTATATAACTTTTATTCTTATATATAAGTGTATTGCGGGTGGCTTTCTTTAGTCAGCACATTTATTTTTAACACATTCTGATGATCTCTAGTTTTTACTTAATGCAGTTAGACCATTTACATGTAATGTTATTATAGATAAGTTTTTAGATAGATCTACTATTTAATAATTTGTTAACCTTTGTTCCCTTTGTTTTAATTCTTCCATGTTCCTCTTTCTATCTTGTTTTGGTTTATTTAAATCTGGTTAGTAACGGGTCTAGGGATTACCATATACATATATAACCTTTTCCAGTATATGTAGAATCAGTATTTTACCATTCAAATTGAATATAGAAACTTCATGAAGAGTTAGGCCCATTAAATTTACCTTTTTATCTTATGTATGTAGTACATCTAGATACAATGACAACTGCATCAGATAAAGTTACAATTTTTGCTTTCAATCATCAAGCATACCTTAAGGATCTCAAGGGAAGAATAACAGTCTGTTAGGGTCTACCCAGACATTTTCTATTTCTGCTTTTGTTCCTTCATTGATGATGTTCTAAGTTTCCTTGTGGTATCACTTTTCTTATCTCAAATCTTTGCTAATTCTTTTCCAGCAGTCTTGCGAGGATTGAGAATGTATTTATGTGCCTTCCAATGAGAATGCATTTATTTGCCTTTATGCCTGGAAGACACTTTTGCTTCACATAGCATGTCTTTTTCTTTTGGTGCTTACTGAATGTTATGACATTTTTTTTCTGGCTCCTGGGTTCCTGATGAGAAATCTGCACTCATTCATATGGTGTTTTCTCTTTCATTTCCCTTTGGCTGCTTTCAAAATTGTTTTGTATTTTCTTAGTTTTCAGCAGTTTGATTATGAAAAGTCTTGCTATGGGTTTCTTTGGGTTTATCGTGCTTGACATTTACTGAGCTTTAAAAATCTGGTTTATATCTTTTGACAAATTTGATACATTTTCAGCCATTAGTTTTTCAAAGTTTTATCCCACAAAGACCTCTTTGTCCTCTTCTTTCCAGATTACAATAATGTGAATGTTAGATGTGTTATTTTTTATTTTTCCCTGAGCCTCTGTTCAGGGACAAATAAAATCCTCCTTTCTCTCTATAGTTCAGCTTATGTAGGTATTCTTGTTCTGTTTTCAAGTTCACTGACTTTTTCCTTAGTCTTCTGCGTTCTGTTATTGTGATCATCCAATTAAGCTTTTTATTTCCCCTAAGAGTTTTGGTTAATACATTTTTTAATTCTTCAGTTAAAATTGGTGTTTATATATTCCAAATATTTGGTGAGACTTTCCATTCACTTCATGAATGTTATCCCATAATTCTAGGAGCATTGTTATAGTAACTGCTTTAATGTATGTGTCAGATGATTTTGACACCTGTGTCCTCAGTATTATTACTCAAAGATTCTCTGTGCCATGTGAATTAAGATCTCCCTGTTTTTTCATATGCTGAATATTTTGGGGTTGTAACCTGGACTTGTTTGGATTACGTGATGAGACACTGTGTCTTCTTGAAATCTTAAGGATAATATTGCTATTTTTGTTTTTGCAGGCACACAATAGCCTTGTGTTCAAGTTCCAAGTACCAACCAGCCTTCCATGTGTTGTTCTTTCAAAGATAACTCTACTTGAAAGCCTTGACACTACTGTTCAGAGATCTCTGGAGTGTGTGCAACCTAGTGGTCAGTGAGGACTGGAAAGTGGGCCATTGCTCAGTTAAGCTCTCAGGCTCTTTTTACGTGAGTTGTTTGGGATTAGAGCCACTTATTCACAGCTGGCAGGTGTGTCCACAAGCTCATGAACAACTTTATGGGCTTGCTTTCTACAGTATCAGTCCAGGCACATTCTAGTTACCTCGCACATCCTGGTTTCAGTACCCTGACCAGAAAGCCGGAGCTGTATTTACCCAGGTGGCTCTGCCCTGCACTTTTCACAATTGTCTCACATTCAAGTTGCAGGCAGAAACAAGGAGAAAAGAGCAATTGTATATGTCCCTTGGTTTCACAGCTCCTCGAGGAAACAGAAAATTAATTACACGGTAGATCTACACTACACTGACTGCCAGGAGGGAGCCATCACCAGCCCTGTATTGTTGCTGCTCCTATATCTTGAACCAAAGCAGTATCCTGCCCTCAGACACTGACTCGGGTTTGGAGACCTGAATGTTTGGAGACCCGAGGTCTAAATAATAAAGCCTGGAGAATGTGGGCATCGATCCCACTACCTCTTGCATGCTAAGCAAGCGCTCTACCACTTGAGCTAATTCCCCACATCAGGGGAGCTTAATTTATCCTTAGTGGGTGGTCTGGAACACAGGTGATTTCAGGGACTTCAGTACAAAAGCAGGGATCTACTAAGAGCAGATCTTCTCATTGCTGGACTAGGACACAGGGCGCAGTGGCTGCTCATTCTCCGCAAAGAAAGAGGAGAAAAGGTAAGAAGGAGAAAGTCACAAAGGGAAAACTTGTGCTGCCAAAATGTCAAGTTTAGGGTATTCCAGGACAGAAAAAGGCATGTCCCAGCAAAGGAGGACCTGCCTAGACCTGCCCAGCTAAAGTGTCACAGATTTTTAAAAAATGATTAAATGATTTTGTGTGTGTGTATGTATTGTGTGTGTGTGTGAATGTTTATAACAGTGGTATGGCATTATCACTTGTTCCTTGTAGCTGAGACTGTCTGGGGATTGTGAGATGGTACAGATTTCTGAAAGGCAAAAGCTCCTGTTGTTTTCGTAACTAGGCCCTTTCAGGAATGAGGCCAGCGTGCTGACCACTCCCCTAGGAAACCCCAGAAGAGGGCTTCTTTCACTTACATCTGAGATATGGGTTGCCTCCTTGCTAAGGTGTGTCATGTACAAGCTACATGTCCAATTATATGTCAGAGCAACAACAACAAAATTACAGAGCAGAGCCATAAAGCATAAGAGGCAAGATCATATCAGAGTGTAAGAATATGTAAAATATCAGAGTGTAAGAATCAAAATTTAGCTATGCAGAGAAGGAGTGGATATGTGATGGAGAAAACTGGGCTGTTTGGAGGAATTCCTGTGTGAATAAATAAACCTGTTCAATTTAAGTGGAGTGTGTGTGTGTGTGTGTGTGTGTGTGTGTGTGTCTGTGTGTAATACACATTGAGGGAAGCAGTGATTGAAAAGTCTGGTCACTTAGAGATATGTTGGGAGAGTGGGAGAGTTTTATGAAAACTTAAGAGAAATTGAAAAATCCTAGGCAAAAGGCTTAAATAATTAAAGCAACATGTTAGAGAAAGGTGTTTAGTTTTGAATGTCAGAGCTTGAACTAAGAAAACAGGAATTGGATTTAAAGGGAAAGAAGTCATAAAGATATTAAAGGATTGA
>NW_022318269.1:0-4946 GCF_002776525.5 Piliocolobus tephrosceles
TCAATCCTTTAATATCTTTATGACTTCTTTCCCTTTAAATCCAATTCCTGTTTTCTTAGTTCAAGCTCTGACATTCAAAACTAAACACCTTTCTCTAACATGTTGCTTTAATTATTTAAGCCTTTTGCCTAGGATTTTTCAATTTCTCTTAAGTTTTCATAAAACTCTCCCACTCTCCCAACATATCTCTAAGTGACCAGACTTTTCAATCACTGCTTCCCTCAATGTGTATTACACACAGACACACACACACACACACACACACACACACACACTCCACTTAAATTGAACAGGTTTATTTATTCACACAGGAATTCCTCCAAACAGCCCAGTTTTCTCCATCACATATCCACTCCTTCTCTGCATAGCTAAATTTTGATTCTTACACTCTGATATTTTACATATTCTTACACTCTGATATGATCTTGCCTCTTATGCTTTATGGCTCTGCTCTGTAATTTTGTTGTTGTTGCTCTGACATATAATTGGACATGTAGCTTGTACATGACACACCTTAGCAAGGAGGCAACCCATATCTCAGATGTAAGTGAAAGAAGCCCTCTTCTGGGGTTTCCTAGGGGAGTGGTCAGCACGCTGGCCTCATTCCTGAAAGGGCCTAGTTACGAAAACAACAGGAGCTTTTGCCTTTCAGAAATCTGTACCATCTCACAATCCCCAGACAGTCTCAGCTACAAGGAACAAGTGATAATGCCATACCACTGTTATAAACATTCACACACACACACAATACATACACACACACAAAATCATTTAATCATTTTTTAAAAATCTGTGACACTTTAGCTGGGCAGGTCTAGGCAGGTCCTCCTTTGCTGGGACATGCCTTTTTCTGTCCTGGAATACCCTAAACTTGACATTTTGGCAGCACAAGTTTTCCCTTTGTGACTTTCTCCTTCTTACCTTTTCTCCTCTTTCTTTGCGGAGAATGAGCAGCCACTGCGCCCTGTGTCCTAGTCCAGCAATGAGAAGATCTGCTCTTAGTAGATCCCTGCTTTTGTACTGAAGTCCCTGAAATCACCTGTGTTCCAGACCACCCACTAAGGATAAATTAAGCTCCCCTGATGTGGGGAATTAGCTCAAGTGGTAGAGCGCTTGCTTAGCATGCAAGAGGTAGTGGGATCGATGCCCACATTCTCCAGGCTTTATTATTTAGACCTCGGGTCTCCAAACATTCAGGTCTCCAAACCCGAGTCAGTGTCTGAGGGCAGGATACTGCTTTGGTTCAAGATATAGGAGCAGCAACAATACAGGGCTGGTGATGGCTCCCTCCTGGCAGTCAGTGTAGTGTAGATCTACCGTGTAATTAATTTTCTGTTTCCTCGAGGAGCTGTGAAACCAAGGGACATATACAATTGCTCTTTTCTCCTTGTTTCTGCCTGCAACTTGAATGTGAGACAATTGTGAAAAGTGCAGGGCAGAGCCACCTGGGTAAATACAGCTCCGGCTTTCTGGTCAGGGTACTGAAACCAGGATGTGCGAGGTAACTAGAATGTGCCTGGACTGATACTGTAGAAAGCAAGCCCATAAAGTTGTTCATGAGCTTGTGGACACACCTGCCAGCTGTGAATAAGTGGCTCTAATCCCAAACAACTCACGTAAAAAGAGCCTGAGAGCTTAACTGAGCAATGGCCCACTTTCCAGTCCTCACTGACCACTAGGTTGCACACACTCCAGAGATCTCTGAACAGTAGTGTCAAGGCTTTCAAGTAGAGTTATCTTTGAAAGAACAACACATGGAAGGCTGGTTGGTACTTGGAACTTGAACACAAGGCTATTGTGTGCCTGCAAAAACAAAAATAGCAATATTATCCTTAAGATTTCAAGAAGACACAGTGTCTCATCACGTAATCCAAACAAGTCCAGGTTACAACCCCAAAATATTCAGCATATGAAAAAACAGGGAGATCTTAATTCACATGGCACAGAGAATCTTTGAGTAATAATACTGAGGACACAGGTGTCAAAATCATCTGACACATACATTAAAGCAGTTACTATAACAATGCTCCTAGAATTATGGGATAACATTCATGAAGTGAATGGAAAGTCTCACCAAATATTTGGAATATATAAACACCAATTTTAACTGAAGAATTAAAAAATGTATTAACCAAAACTCTTAGGGGAAATAAAAAGCTTAATTGGATGATCACAATAACAGAACGCAGAAGACTAAGGAAAAAGTCAGTGAACTTGAAAACAGAACAAGAATACCTACATAAGCTGAACTATAGAGAGAAAGGAGGATTTTATTTGTCCCTGAACAGAGGCTCAGGGAAAAATAAAAAATAACACATCTAACATTCACATTATTGTAATCTGGAAAGAAGAGGACAAAGAGGTCTTTGTGGGATAAAACTTTGAAAAACTAATGGCTGAAAATGTATCAAATTTGTCAAAAGATATAAACCAGATTTTTAAAGCTCAGTAAATGTCAAGCACGATAAACCCAAAGAAACCCATAGCAAGACTTTTCATAATCAAACTGCTGAAAACTAAGAAAATACAAAACAATTTTGAAAGCAGCCAAAGGGAAATGAAAGAGAAAACACCATATGAATGAGTGCAGATTTCTCATCAGGAACCCAGGAGCCAGAAAAAAAATGTCATAACATTCAGTAAGCACCAAAAGAAAAAGACATGCTATGTGAAGCAAAAGTGTCTTCCAGGCATAAAGGCAAATAAATGCATTCTCATTGGAAGGCACATAAATACATTCTCAATCCTCGCAAGACTGCTGGAAAAGAATTAGCAAAGATTTGAGATAAGAAAAGTGATACCACAAGGAAACTTAGAACATCATCAATGAAGGAACAAAAGCAGAAATAGAAAATGTCTGGGTAGACCCTAACAGACTGTTATTCTTCCCTTGAGATCCTTAAGGTATGCTTGATGATTGAAAGCAAAAATTGTAACTTTATCTGATGCAGTTGTCATTGTATCTAGATGTACTACATACATAAGATAAAAAGGTAAATTTAATGGGCCTAACTCTTCATGAAGTTTCTATATTCAATTTGAATGGTAAAATACTGATTCTACATATACTGGAAAAGGTTATATATGTATATGGTAATCCCTAGACCCGTTACTAACCAGATTTAAATAAACCAAAACAAGATAGAAAGAGGAACATGGAAGAATTAAAACAAAGGGAACAAAGGTTAACAAATTATTAAATAGTAGATCTATCTAAAAACTTATCTATAATAACATTACATGTAAATGGTCTAACTGCATTAAGTAAAAACTAGAGATCATCAGAATGTGTTAAAAATAAATGTGCTGACTAAAGAAAGCCACCCGCAATACACTTATATATAAGAATAAAAGTTATATAACAGATTGAAAGAAAAGAGTGGGAAAAGATACCTCATGCAACCATTAATCAAAGACTGCTGTGGTGTATATATACATAAAATCAGACAAAGTAGATTTGAAAGCAGAGAAACGTTTCAGGAATAATGAGGGCTGCTAAATAATTATGATTGTCAATCTTCCAGAGGAATACTGTCCCAAATGTATATGAGGACACAGATCTTCAAAAGTCATAAACAAAATCCAACCGTAGTTGCAGTCATTAACACTCCTCTGGTGTGTTAGTAGTCCACTCCTGGTGGACTTAGTAGAAAACAAATCAGCAGAGATATTGGAGAATTGAACCACACCATCCAGTAATGGACCTATCAACTTCATAATGCAAAATAAAAATTTAAGCAGAAAGCAAAGACAAAAATTAAAAGAAAAGTAAGATCATGCTATAAGCAGAAAATTAAGGGTAATCCAGCATATAGAAGAGTGCTATTATTGAAAGAGTTTGAAAGAGTTATTCAGTTATTTTGAGACATTTTTGAAGCAGTTATTTAGCTGGAAATGACAGCAAGACTGAAAATGGTGAATCTGGAGGTGGATCTTCCCTCGTGCATATTTACCTTGTCTTCTTTGGAGGTCTAGGGTGTCTATACTTCCTCTGAATTACCTGATCCTACTATAGTGTCTGGCACAGAGCATCTCCCCAGTGAATATGTACTAAATGAGTAGAAAGTAATTGATAGATTCAAAAGAGTTGTGCAAGAATAAGTTAGTTATTTGACAAATCATTGAATGTGGTGTTTGAAGGAAGATAGTTAATGAAAGTTGACTTGAAAGGCAAGCCCAAGGCCAGATGTGGTGGGTCATTTCTATAATCCCAGCACTTTGGGAGTCCAAGATGGGCGGATCCCTTGACACCAGGAGTTTGAGACCAGCCTGGACAACACAGCGAAAACCTGTCTTTACAAAAAATACAAAAATTAGCCAGATGTGGTGGTATACATCTGTATTCCCAGCTACTCAGGAGGCTGAGATGGGAGGATCACTTGAACAGGGGAGGCAGAGGTTGCCGTGAACAGAGATCCTGCCAGTGCCTGCACAACAAAGTGAGACCCTGTCATAAAATAAAATAAAATAAAATAAAATAAAATAAAATAAAATAAAATAAAACAAAACAAAAAAGTTAAACTCAGGCCGGGAGGGGTGGCTCACGCCTATAATCCTATCACTTTGGGAGGTCAACGTGGGCGGGTGGATCACCTGAGGTCAGGAGTTTGAGACCAGCCTGGCCAGCATGGTGAAAACCCGTCTCTACTAAAAATACAAAAATTGGCCGGGCGTCGTGGCAGGAACCTGTAGTCCCAGCTACTCAGGAGGCTGAGACAGGAGAATTACTAGAACCCGGGAGGCAGAGGTTGCAGTGAGCCAAGATCTTACCATTGCACTGCAGCCTGGGCGACAGAGTGACACTCTGGGGGGGAAAAAAAAAGTTAAGCCCAAAAAGTAAGTAAAGAAGAGGTCTGGAATTAGATATTTGGTGTATGAATGAATGAGCTAAAGTGCAAAAGAACGGGCAGAATAACTGAGCTGGTACAGAGGAGAAAAAAAAAAAA
>NW_022318270.1:0-5316 GCF_002776525.5 Piliocolobus tephrosceles
TCAATCCTTTAATATCTTTATGACTTCTTTCCCTTTAAATCCAATTCTTGTTTTCTTTGTTTAAGCTCTGACATTCAAAACTAAACACTTTTTATAACATGTTGCTTTAATTATTTAAGCATTTTGCCTGGGATTTTCTCAATTTATCTTAAGTTTTCATAATACTCTCCCAACATATCTCTAAGAGACCAAGCTTTTCAATCACTGCTTCCCTCAATGTGTATTACACACACACACACACACACACACCTCCACTTTAATTGAACAGGTTTGTTTCTTCACACAGGAATTTCTACAAACAGCCCGGTTTTCTCCAACATATGTCCACTCCTTCTCTGCATAGCTAAATTTTGATTCTTACACTCTGACATTTTACATATTCTTACACTCTGATATGATCTTGTCTCTTATTCTTTATGGCTCTGCTCTGTAATTTTGTTGTTGTTGTTCTGATATATAGTTGGACATGTAACTAGTATGTGACACACCTTAGCAAGGAGGCAACCCATTTCTCAGATGTAAGTGAAAGAAGCACTCTCCAGGAATTTCCTAGGGGAGTGGTCAGCACGCTGGCCTCATTCCTGAAAGGGCCTAGTTATGAAAACATTCTTTTTTGCCTTCCAGAAATGTGTACCATCTCACAACTTTCAGCTACAAGGAAGAAGTGATAATGCCATCCCACTTTTATAAACACACACACACAACACACACACACAAAATCATTTAATCATTTTTAATTATTTAATCATTTTTTAAAAATCTGTGACACTTTAGCTGGGCAGGTCTAGGCACCTCCTCCTTTGCCAGGACATGCTTTTTTCTGTCCTGAAATACCCTAAATTTGACATTTTGGCAGCACAAGTTTTCCCTTTGTGACTTTCTCCTTGTTCCATTTTCTCCTCCTTCTTTGCAGAGAATGAGTAGCCACTGCGCTCTTGCCCTGGACCATCAATGAGAAGATCTGCTCTTAGTAAAGCTCTGGTCTTGCAGTGAAGGCCCTGAAATCACCTGTGTTCCATGCCACCCACTAAGGATAAACAACTCTGCCCTGATATGGGGAGTTAGCTCAAGTGGTAGAGCGCTTGCTTAGCATGCAAGAGGTAGTGGGATCGATGCCCACATTCTCCAAGCTTTATTATTTAGGTCTCCAAACCCAAGTTAGTGTCTGAGAGCAGGATGCTGCTTTAGTTCAAGTTGTAGGAGCAGCAACAATACAGTGCTGGTGACAGCTCACTCCTGGTATTCAATATAGCGTGTATCTACTGTGTAATTAATTTTCTGTTTCTTTGAGGAGCTGTGAAACCAAGGGACGTATGCAATTGCTCTTTTCTCCCTGTTTCTGCCTGCAGCTTGAATGTGAGACAATTGTGAAAAGGGCAGGGCAAAGCCACTTGGGTAAGTACAGCCCCAGCTTTCTGGTGAGAGGACTGAAACCAGGATGTTTCAAGTCACTAGAATGTGCCTGGACAGATACTGTAGAAAGCAAACCCATAAAGTTATTTGTGAACTTGTAGATGCACCTGGTCAGCTATGAATAAGTGGCTCTAATCCCAAACATCTTACCAAAAAAGAGCCTGAGAGCTGAACTGAGCAACGGCCCACTTTCCAGTCCTCACTGACCACTGGGTGGCACACACTCCAGAGATCTCTGAACAGTAGTGTCAAGGCTTTCAAATAAAGTTATCTTTGAAAGAACAACACATAGAAGGCTAGTTGGTACTTGGAACTTAAATACAAGGCCATTGTGTGCCTGCAAAAACAAAAACAGCAATATTATCCTTAAGATTTCAACAAGACACAGTGTCTCATCACATAAACCAAAGAAGTCCAGGAGGTTACAATCCCAAAATATTCAGCATTTGAAAAAACAGGGAGATCTTAATTCACAAGGCAAAGAGAACCCTCAAATGACAATACTGAGAGGACACAGATGTCAAAATCATCTGACACATACATTAAAGCAGTTATTATACCAATGCTCCTAGAATTACGGGATAGCATTCGTGAAGTGAATCGAAAGTTGGAAAGTCTCACCAAATATTTGGAATATATAAACACCAACTTTAACTTAAGAATTAAAAAATGTATTAACCAAAACTATTAGGGGAAATAAAAAGCTTAATTGGATGATCACAATAACAGAATGCAGAAGACTAAGGAAAAAGTCAATGAACTTGAAAACAGAACAAGGATACGTACATAATCTGAACTACAGAGAGAAAGGAGGATTTTATTTTTCTCTGAACAGAGGCTCAGGGACAAATAAAAAATAACATATCTAACATTCACATTATTGTAATCTGGAAAGAAGAGAACAAAGAGGTCTTTGTGGGATAAAACTTTGAAGAATTAATAGCTGAAAATGTATCAAATTTATCAAAAGATATAAACCGGATTTTTAAAGTTCAGTAAATGTCAAGCACGATGAACCCAAAGAAACCCAGAGCAAGACATTTCATAATCAAACTGCTGAAAACTAAGAAAATACAAAACAATTTTGAAAGCAGCCAAAGGGAAATGAAAGAGAAACTACTATATGAATGATTATAGGTTTCTCATCAGGAACCCCAGGAGCCAGAAAAAATGTCATAACATTCAGTAAGTACCAAAAGAAAAAGACATGTCAAACCAGAACGCTATGTGGATCAAAAGTATCTTCCAGACATAAAGGCAAATAAATGCATTCTCATTGGAAGGCACATAAATACATTCTCAATCCTAGCAAGACTGCTGGAAAAGAATTAGCAAAGATTTGAGATAAGAAAAGTGATACCACAAGGAAACTTAGAACATCATCAATGAAGAAACAAAAGCAGAAATAGAAAATGTCTGGGTAGACCTAACAGACTGTTATTCTTCCATTGAGATCCTTAAGGTATGCTTGATGATTGAAAACAAAAATTGTAACTTTATCTGATGCAGTTATCATTGTATCTAGATGTACTACATACATAAGATAAAAGGGTAAGTGTAATGGGCCTAAATCTTCATGAAGTTTCTATAATCAATCTGAATGGCAAAATATTGATTCTAACTATACTGTGAAAGGTTATATATGTATATGGTAGATCCTAGGCCACTTACTAACAAGATTTGAATAAACCAAAACAAGATAGAAAGAGGAACATAGATGAGTTAAAACAAAGGGAAAAAAGGTTAATAAATTATTAAATAATAGACCTATCTAAAAACTTATCTGTAGCATTGCATGTAAATTATCTAAATGCATTAATTAAAAACTAGAGATAATCAGAATGTGTTAAAAATAAATATGCTCACTAAAGAAAGCCACCTGCAATACACATATATAAGAATAGAAGTTATATAGCAGATTGAAAGACAAGAGTGGGAAAAGATACCTCATGCAAGCAGTAATCAAAGACAGCTGTAAGGTACATATAAAAAATCAGACAAAGAAGATTTGAAAGTAGAGAAACTTTTCAGGAATAATGAGGGCTGCCAAATGACTGTCAATTTTCCAGGGGATTACTGTCCCAAATGTATGTGAGAACACAGAGTTTCAAAACTCATAAACAAAATTGGATATGACAAGTAAAAACAGAAAAATCCAATAATAGTTGCTGTCATTAACACTTCTCTCTCAGTAATTGGTAGACTTAGTAGAAAACAAATCAGCAAGCATGTTGGAGAATTGAACCACACCATCCAGTAATGGACCTATCAACTTCATAACGCAAAATAAAAGTTTAGGTAGAAAGCAAAGACAAAAATTAAAAGAAAAGTAAGATCATGTTATAACCAGAAAATTAAGAGTAGTCCAGCATATAGAAGAGTGCTATTATTGAAAGAGTTATTTAGTTATTTTAAGATATTTTTGAAGGAGTTATTTAGCTGAAAATGACAGAAAGACGGAAAACGGTGAATCTCGAGGTGGATCTTCCATTGTCCATATTTATATTGTCTTGAGGTGTGGGGTGTCTATTCTTCCTCCAAATTACCTGATCCTACTACAGTGTCTGGCACAGAGCATCTCCCCAGTGAATATGTAGTAAATGAGTGGAAAGTAATTGATAGATTCAAAACAGTTGTGGAAGAATAGTGTTCACTATTTGACAAATCCCTGAATGTGGTGTTTGAAGGAAGACAATGAGCCAAAGTTGACTTGAAAGGTAAGCCCAAGGTCAGATGTGGTGGCTCATTTCTGTAATCCCAGCACTCTGGGAGGCTGAGATGGGCGGATCCGTTGATGTCAGGAGTTTGAGACCAGCCTGGACAACACAGTGATACCTTGTCTCTACAAAAGATACAAAAATGAGTGTAGTGGTACACATCTGTATTCCCAGCTACTCAGGAGGCTGAGGTGGGAGGATCACTTGAACTCAGGAGGCGGAAGTTGCAGTGAATGGAGATTATGCCAGTAGTGCCTGGACAGCAAAGTGAGACCCTGTCACAAAATAAAAAAAAAAAAAAAGTAAAATAAAATGAAATGAAATTAAATTAAAATGAAATTAAAACCCAGGCCAGGAGGAGTGGCTCATGCCTATAATCCTATCACTTTGGGAGGCCAAGGGGGGCCAATCACCTGAGGTCAGGAGTTTGAGACTAGCCTGGCTAACATGGTGAAACTCTGTCTCTACTAAAAATACAAAAATTAGCCAGGCGTCGTAGCAGGGACCCGTAGTCCCAGCTACTCTGGACGCTGAAACAGGAGAATTACTAGAACCCGGGAGGCAGAGGTTGCAGTGAGCCAAGGTCTTACCATTGCACTGCAGCCTGGGTGACAGAGTGACACTCTGTCAAAAAACAAAAAGCAAAACAAAACAAAACAAAAAAACAAAAAAAGTTAAGCCCAAAAAGTAAGTAGAGGTCTGGAATTAGATATTTGGTGTATGAATGAATGGGCTAAAGTGCAAAAGAACGGGCAGAATAACTGAGCTGCTACAGCGGGAAAAAAAAAAATCACATTTAAAATGTAAAAATACCTGCTTCTCTATTCGGGCTTTCCCACTTAGCAGCTTTGGCACCTTAGAAACAACAGTTAACTTATCTCAACCTCCATTACTTCTAAAAAGTGCATGAAGTGCAGACTAAGACATAGCTGTTTTGGCAGAATTCAGTCAGACTACATCCAGTAAACTCCCTAAGTATCCTAGTATAATTCATGGCACAAAAAAAATTGAGGGAAAAAAAGGGAGGATATGATTATAATTTCAGCTTGTGTTTTTTGTTGAGTGAATGTCTCCAGTCATACAGATGCAAGTGGAGACACACAGTAAGAGTAGTATGAACGGGAGACACCTTGGAACGCTATTTCTTCCTTCATTCATTCAGTTGGTCACTCAATGAACTATCATG